>NC_092334.1:490700454-491010000 GCF_046630445.1 Rutidosis leptorrhynchoides | reverse complement strand
ATCATTTATATAATTATAAACATTACTAATATCATTATTATTACTAATTTTACCATTTTAGTATTATTACCATTTTTATGATTATTATTATGAAGATAATGTAATTTATTATTATGTTTACAAATATTAATATTAATAACATTTTAAGATTATTAATATTAGTATTATCATTAGGTATTATTATTACTATTATCATTGTTAACGATGTTATAAGATCATTATAAGTACTATTAATATTATCATGAGAATCATTACTATATATATAAGTATCGAAATCAGTATCATAACTATCATTAATAATAAAATTAATATTTTACATAACAAAATGAATATATGAGATACATATATATATTATTAATATAAAAGGTATATAACTAATAAATTTATATATTGTTCGATTACAACTATGTATATTAATAAATATACAAATGATATAGGTTCGTGAATCCGAGGCCAACCCTGCATTGTTCAGTTGTTCAATATCGTCATATGTATTTTTACTACAAAAATACAGTATTGTGAGTTTCATTTGCTCCCTTTTTAAATGCTTTTGCAATATATATTTTTGGGACTGAGAATACATGCGTTGCTTTTATAAATATTTTACGAAATAAACACAAGTAATCGAAACTACATTCTATGGTTGGATTATCGAAATCGAATATGCCCCTTTTTTAACCTGGTAATCTAAGAATTTGGGAACAGACCCCCAAATTGACGTGAATCCTAAAGATAGATCTATCGGGCCCAACAAGCTCCATTCTGGAATTTGAAATGCTTTAGTACTTCGAAATTTATCATGTCCGATGGGTGTCCCAAAATGATGGGGATATTCTATATGCATCTTGTTAATGTCGATTATCAGGGTTCAATCCATATGAATGATTATTTTTGTCTCTATGCATGAGACGTATATTTATGAGAAATGGAAATGAAAATCTTGTGGTCTATTAAAATGATGAAAATGATCGATTATGATAAACTAATGAACTCACCAACCTTTTGGTTGACACTTTAAAACATGTTTAGTCTCAGGTATGAAAGAAATCTTCCGTTGTGCATTTGCTTATTTTAGAGATACTACTTGGAGTCATTCATGACATATTTCAAAAGACGTTGCATTCGAGTCATTGAGTTCATCAAGATTATTATTAAGTCAATTATAGTTGGATATATTATGAAATGATATGCATGCCATCAACTTTCGATGTAATGAAAGTTTGTCTTTTAAAAACGAATGCAATGTCTGTAAAATGTATCATATAGAGGTCAAGTACCTCGCGATGTAACCAAATGCAATGTATTCGTCCAGATGGATTAGGACGGGTCGCTTCAAAAAGTGGGTAGTATTTAAGGGAGATTATGTGATTGCTCGCGGGTTTAAAAGGGGAACCATGTATATGGTTGAAGTTCCTAAGGAGGAATGGCTAGGTGATTTTGTGGAGGCTCAAAGTCCTAGCATGCTAATGCTTTCCGGAATTGTTGAGGGATCTTGTTTGAGTGGGAGCTCAAAGGAAGTTGAAGCTAGTGAAAATTCGGGTCGAATTGGGTACACCAAAGCTTTCGGTACTTCGGGTAAATCTTCTCTAGTGGTAACTTTGTTGTGGTCGACCGAGGAAGATGAACAAGAGGTTTTCTTAAGAGTCATGATTGATGATACATCCGTATAATGGGAGTTGGCTCAGGATGAGAAATCGGGTTTGTCAAAAGACGTGCGCACGTATGTGGTCGGTGTTCCAATGGTGAAAGCAAAGGCGGTTATGTGGAAGATCAAGGGTGTGATTGCGTTCTCACACGGATGCCTTGATGGTGTTGTCCGCATGTTTGATCTATCGGCGGGTTTATTCTTTGTTGGAAAGTTGAATTGGGTAGATGATATTGTGTACGGGTGGATCGCTTGGGCGATGGGGTTAATTGGGTAGTGTCAGACTCAAACGACTCGTTATCTCCTAAACTAAGGAGGTATGTGCCATAGCCAAAGAGAGGTTCTTTTTTTTCCCAAGCTAGTAACATAGAGATCGAATTATAGCTCAGCGGTATTTTTTTTGGTGTCGAAAGACTTCACTTGCTCGAAGGTTATCGGGAGAAGTGCGGCGTGATTCGGGTGCAAATCCGGCGGTATCAAAAGGAGGTATAATTAGCGGGTCAAGTTGTTATTGTGAGATGATGATGATGTTGATGATGTTAGGTTAAGATAGATGCTGTTTAACGTCTCTTCGAGTGGGAGATTGTTGGAGTGCGAATCGAGTTAAACAAGAAAAGAAGAATCCTGTTCGCCAGACAAGGCGCGCCGCGGCCTCTCCTAGGCGCGACGCGACCTAGAGTGTGAACAAGGGTCAAGCTGAAGAAAACTTCTGTTTCGGATTTTTCCTTGGTGGCGCGGCGCGGCCCTCTGTGGGCACGGCGCGGCTTTGCCTGACGGGGAAGTTTCCAAAAACGTGTTTTCTTGTTCCCAAAGCTATTTTCTTGTTGAGTTTTTCCTATTTAAGCATTTTATTGTAACCCATACATGTATCCACGAAATTTATCAATAAAAAAAACTCTCTTTGGTGGCCGAGGATTAAAGTAATCATTCGTGATTATATATAACCTCGTTAAATTCTCTTGTCTTTATCGTTTTTGCTAGTTTCTTCATATACATCAATTATTTTCGTTTATTGTAAGTGAGTTTGATAACCTAGGGTTATAAAGTCTTGTTAGGGCTCACGTGCTTTATTCCTAACACTATGCTGCTACTTGGAGTCGCATTTACTATTTACATTTATGCATTTGAACAATTACAATTTACATTATGGATTTTCATATGTAATGACTATTAAATTCCGCTGCAACATTAATTATGGTTTTTAATAAAAACGTCTCATTTAGAGTTGTTCTCGCTTTTACACTTGTGTTTTGGTATTGATTATTCACAGTTACCTCCGATCTCATTTAGGGGGTGTGACACCATTTAACGCTAAACAATTCAATTTTATTAAACACACCCTTAGCACTATATGTATTACAATTTTTCCTTTTCAGATTGATGGCATTAATTAATAGATTAACATTGTATCAAGGTAAGTCGAACACAAATTGTGTCTGTTATGCCCATATGATCAACTAACGTATGTGTTTAACTCTTGGTTTTGGACAAATATATTTCAATAAAGTTAGATATTTATAGTCGTGGAAACTAGTTCCTTTTATGTTCTCGTGAAATTTGGTCTTAATTTCCATTTTTTTAACTGTAAAGTTTGTGTAACCTAATTTAACCAAGAAGGCAAAGAATTCCACTCTTCATTTCCTACCCCAAAAGAAAATATAGTTTCTTTTTAGGCCTCTACATTTTCAGCATATTTCTCTTTTATTCCCGCATCTTCTGGAATGATGCATTTATGGCTAAATTTGATTAGCTGTAACCCTGGAATCCAAAAAGATAAAAGTAAAACTATCAAAATTATGGAATGTTGGGCAAGCCATAACATGCATTATTTTATGGGATGATTATGGAAAAAAGTGGTAGGTAGCTAAATTGTGTCCAAAATGAGAATTGTTTGCTTTTTTGCAAGACGGACATTATTTGTAAACTAATTGTACCATGTGTTTTTTGTTTCACTTTGTCAAAAGTTGACTGTCCTCGTTTACTTTCATTACAAAGTTGTGTACATACCGTATTGTGATTATTGATTAAGGGTACATGAAGACGTACATGTTTGTGGAGTTTGGCCTGCATCGTGGTCAGATAAAGATCTTGAAGACGTGGAGAAGTAGTAGAAGATGGTTTTCTTAAGAGTTTTTACTTTGTTTTCTAAGCAATTCCCACTCATTAAGATTTTATTCGCCGGTGGTCCCTCGTTTTAATGAAGAAAAGTGTAAAAAGAAGAATTTACCTCACATGCAATGCACATATCAAGATTTAGCGGTCAATTTAGAAGACAGGTAGACGGAGGGATGCGGATTGCCAAATTATGCAATAAAAAGGATTCGAAGGTCAAAAAAAAAAAAAAAAAAAAAAACTTGAAGAACTCGGATTGAAATTTCATGTATAAATGAAGGACCAACGGAGCAAAAAAGGCTTATTATTATTATTATTATTATTATTATTATTATTATTATTATTATTATTATTATTATATTATTATTATTATTATTATTATTATTATTATTATTATTATTATTATTATTATTATTATTATTATTATTATTATTACCACCACCACCACCACCACCACCACCACCACCACTACTACTACTACTAATACTAGACAAAATTGCTGAAATGATCCTTGTGATTTGTACTAAAATGCTGGTTTCGTCCCTATGCTTTTTTTTTTATGGATTTGGTCCTGGTGGTTTGTAAAAGTTGCTGATTTAGTCCCTTTGACTGACGGCCGTCAAACTCTAGTCATGTGAAAAACATATGAGGGTATTTTCGTCCGTTTCATTTTCTTTATAGAAAAAAATTGCTGAAACCCTCTCTGTAGTTTGTACCAAAATTGCTTAAACGGTCCCTGTGATTTCTTCAACTATATACTTCATCTTCTTCCCCAATTCTCTATATTTTGACTAAATTTAAAATTTTAAAACAGTGACTTCGACCAAATCTATATTCAACATTCATTCGTTCGTTCGTTTGGCCAAATCTATATTCAACATTCATTCGTTCGTTTCATCCTTCATCTTTATATATCAAAGATACAAATCATAAGATTCCACTAATCCTCTTTTTTTCAACACAAATCATAATAACCTAACAATAACAATATCTGTTGACAATAACTTATTATTAACAATATTCATCTTCATCTCATATGATGTTGCATATACATTGAAATGTCCCGTTCATATCAATTATAAACGTTCCATATTAATTGATTTCGTTACGAGGTTTTGACCTCTATATGAGACGTTTTTCAAAGACTGCATTCGTTTTTAAAACAAACCATAACCTTTATTTTATCGACAAGGTTAAAAAGACACCACCTAGATTATCCAGAAATGATAATCTAAAAATATCACACTTACACACTACCAATACATATTGGTTTACAATATTAATATGTTACAACAAAATAAATCTCGAATGCAGTTTTAAACAATATTATATAAGCATGCTGACACCAAATCTTGTCCACATATTAGCAAGCAACAACGGAAGCTCTTAATATTCACCTGGGAATAAACATGCTTTAAACGTCAACAAAAATGTTGGTGAGTTATAGGTTTAACCTATATATTTATTAAATTGTAATAATAGACCACAAGATTTCATATTTCAATAAACATCCCATACATAGAGAAAAAAATCATTCATATGGTGAACACCTGGTAACCGACATTAACAAGATGCATATAAGAATATCCTCTATCATTCCGGGAAATCCATCGGATATGATAAAACAACATCAAAGTACTAAAGCATCCGCAACCATGGATGGGGTTCGTTATGTAGTGACCCGAACTTTTCCATGTTTATATATATTAAATGAAATTGTTATTTACATGATTAAGTGTTTCCAACATGTTAAGCAATCAAACTTGTTAAGACTTGATTAATTTAAATAGGTTTCATATAGACAATTGACCACCCAAGTTGACCGGTGATTCACGAACGTTAAAACTTGTAAAAACTATATGATGACATATATATGATTATATATATAGTTAACATGATATTATGATAAGTAAGTATCTCATTATGTATTTTAACAATGAGTTATATACATAAAATTGAGTTTATTGAATTAAGAAACTCGAAACGATATATATAACGATTATCGTTATAACAACGTCTTACTAAATACATATGAATCATATTAAAATATTGATACACTATGTTTAATCATGATAAATGATAAGTAAACATGTCACTAAGTATATTAACAATGAACTACATATGTAAAAACTAGACTACTGACTTAATGATTTCGAAACGAGACATATATGTAACGATTATCGTTGTAACAACATTTAACTGTATATATATCATACTAAGATATATTAATATATCATAATATCATGATAATGTAATAATTTAACATCTCTTTAGATATAATAAACAATGGGTTAACAACATTTAACAAGATCGTTAACCTAAAGGTTTCAAAACAACATTTACATGTAACGACTAACGATACTTAACTACTCAGTTAAAATGTATATACATGTAGTGTTTTAATATATATTCATACACTTTTGAAAGACTTCAAGACACTTATCATAATACTTCTACTTAACAAAAATGCTTACAATTACATCCGAGTTCAGATTCATCAACAATTATACTCGTATGCACCCGTATTCGTACTCGTACAATACACAACTTTTAGATGTATGTACTATTGGTATATGCACTCCAATGATCAGCTCTTAGCAGCCCATGTGAGTCACCTAACACATGTGGGAACCATCATTTGGCAACTTGCATGAAATATCTCATAAAATTATAAAAATATTAGTAATCATTCATGACTTATTTACATGTAAACAAAATTACACATCCTTTATATCTAATCCATATACCAACGATCAAAAACACCTACAAACACTTTCATTCTTCAATTTTCTTCATAAAATTGATCTCTCTCAAGTTCTATCTTCAAGTTCTAAGTGTTCTTCATAAATTCTATAAGTTCTAGTTTCATAAAATCAAGAATACTTCCAAGTTTGCTAGCTTACTTCCAATCTTGTAAAGTGATCATCCAACCTCAAGAAATCTTTCTTATTTATAGTAAGATATCTTTCTAATACAAGGTAATACTCATATTCAAACTTTGATTCAATTTCTATAACTATAACAATCTTATTTCGAGTGGAAATCTTACTTGAATTTGTTTTCGTGTCATGATTCTGCTTCAAGAACTTTCAAGCCATCCAAGGATCCTTTGAAGCTAGATCTATTTTTTTTTATTTCCAGTAGGTTTATCCACAAAACCTGAGTTAGTAATGATGTTCATAACATCATTCGATTCATATATATAAAACTACCTTATTCGAAGGTTTAAACTTGAAATCACTAGAACATAGTTTAGTTAATTCTAAACTTGTTCGCAAACAAAAGTTAGTCCTTCTAACTTGACTTTTAAAATCAACTAGACACATGTTCTATATCTATATGATATGCTAACTTAGTGATTTAAAACCTAAAAACACAAAAAACACCGTAAAACAGGATATACGCCGTCGTAGTAACACCGCGGGCTGTTTTGGGTTAGTTAATTAAAAACTATGATAAAATTTGATTTAAAAGTTGTTCTTTTGGGAAAATAATTTTCTTATGAACATGAAACTATATCCAAAAATCATTATTAAACTCAAAGTGGAAGTATGTTTTCCAAAATGGTCATCTAGACGTCGTTCTTTCGACTGAAATGACTACCTTTACAAAAACGACTTGTAACCTGTATTTCTGACTATAAACTTATACTTATTCTGTATAGATTCATAAACTTAAGTTCAATATGAAACTATAGCAATTGGATTCACTCAAAACGGATTTAAAATGAAGAAGTTATGGGTAAAACAAGATTGGATATTTTTACTTGTTGTAGCTACGTGAAAATTGGTAACAAATCTATATTAATCATATCCTAGCTAACTTATATTGTATAATACATATATTCTAATATCTTATGTAATCTTGGGAAACCATAGACATGTATGCAAATGTTTTGACATATCATATCGACCCATCTATATATATTATTTGGAACAACCATAGACACTCTATATGCAGTAATGTTGGAGTTAGCTATACAGGGTTGAGGTTGATTCCAAAAATATATATACTTTGAGTTGTGATCTAGCCTGAGACGTGTATACACTGGGTTGTGGATTGGGTCAAGATAATATATATCAATTTATTTTTGTACATCTAACTATGGACAACTAGTTGTAGGTTACTAACGAGGACAGCTGACTTAATAAACTTAAAACATTAAAACGTATTAGAAATGTTGTAAATATATTTTGAACATACTTTGATATATATGTACATATTTGTTATAGGTTCCTGAATCGACCAGTGGCCAAGACTTACTTCCCGACGAAGTAAAAAATCTGTGAAGGTGAGTTATAGTCCCACTTTTAAAATCTAATATTTCTGGGATGAGAATACATGCAGCTTATTAAATGTTTTATAAAATAGACACAAGTACATGAAACTACTTTCTATGGTTGAACGATCGAAGCCGAATATGCCCCTTTTACTTGGTAACCTAAGAATTAGTAAACTAGTCTACTAATTGTCGCGAATCCTAAAGATAGATCTATTGGGCCCAACAAACCCCATCCGTTGTAGTGGATGCTTTAGTACTTCGAGTTTTTATATCATGTCCGATGGATGTCCCAGAATGATGGGGATATTCTTATATGCATCTTGTTAATGTCGGTTACCAGGTGTTCACCGTATGAATGATTTTTATCTCTACGTATGGGATGTATTGAAATATGAAATCTTGTGGTCTATTATTATGATTTGATAATATATAGGTTAAACCTATAACTCACCAACATTTTTGTTGACGTTTTAAACATGTTTATTCTCAGGAGATTATTAAGAGCTTCCACTGTTGCATACTAAAATAAGGACAAGATTTGGAGTCCATGCTTGTATGATATTTTGTAAAACTGCATTCAAGAAACTTATTTTTGATGTAATATATTCATATCGTAAACCATTATGTAATGATCGTGTGTAAACGGTATATTTTAGATTATCATTATTTGATAATCTACGTAATGCTTTTTAAACCTTTATCGATAAAATAAAGGTTATGGTTGTTTTAAAAATGAATGCAGTCTTTGAAAAACGTCTCATATAGAGGTCAAAACCTCGCGACGAAATCAATTAATATGGAACGTTTATAATCAATATGAACGGGACATTTCAATTGGTATTAGAGTGTTGGTCTTAGAGAACCAGAAATTTGCATTAGTGTGTCTTATCGAGTTTGTTAGGATACATTAGTGAGTCTGGACTTCGACCGTGTTTTCTTTAAAAACGATTGCTTAACACTTTTGTTGGAAACTATATATTATTAACATGTAAATATTATGTGATATATTAACCTCTTAATGTGTTTGATATTGTGTGATAGATGTCTACCACTAGTACAAATCCCATCGACTCACCTAATAATAATGAAGAGTCGAATATACTTTCGGAAGATTCACAAATTCCTGAAGAGGAACCGGAAGAGGAGGAACCGGAAGAGGAGGAACTGGAAGAAGAAGAGGTTTCGGAGGAAGAAATATTGATACCTACTGTAAATCGATTAAATAAAAGAAAATCCTCAACCAACGGACCAAAGTCAATAATGGTCAATGGTGTTTCCGCCGAGGAAGCAAAATAATGGGAAGATTACCAATTTTCCGATGAATCGGATCCCGATGATGTTATAGAAATTACCTCGACCCAATTTAATAAAGCAAAAGAAAATAATAAGGGAAAAGGTATAAAAATAGAGAAACCTGATTCCAACCCCGATGAACTTTATATGTATCGGCAACGTCCGTATTTCCTAAATTGTAACAATAACCTGGGAACCTCTAAACCGCCAGGTTTTTCTAAACCATTGTGGAAAACGAAGGCTCGTATTAGAGGAGCACCATATATCCCTTGAAAATTAGGAAAACGAACCAAGTCCGAAAAAGAAGAAACTAGTGATTCAGATTAGAGGGTTGTAATCATGTTGTGTATTATATGTATTGTAGTGTGCTTGTACTTTTATGTTCTATGTAAAAATTGCTTGTATTGTTTGTTAATTATCTTTTACGAATCTAATCCTTGTCTATTTTATAGTATAAAAACAAAATGGACGTTAAGGGTAGACAACCGAATATTTTAGAAGACCTACCAGAGGATATGATTGAGAAAATCTTGTCTAGAGTCGGCCAGAATTCATCAGCACATTTAGTTATGGCGAAATTAACTTGTCAAACATTTGAAAGACTTTCCAGAAATGCCTTAGTTTATAAAAGGCTTTCCTTTGATAGGTGGGGTATATCACATTGGGGAGACCGTAAGTTACACCGTGTTTTCTTTAAAGCGTTAAATGCGGGGAACCCAAATGCAATTTTACGCTACGGGTTAAGAACCTATTTTGATTCAACATATCCCAACATAGGATTTCGTGAATTAGAAAGAGCTTCTAACATGCAACATAAAGAAGCATGTTATGCTTACGGGTTAGTGATGTTCGCTTCTTACCAAAGTGAGAAAAAGAACATCGGATTGCAGCTTTTAAATAAAACCTTCCCACAAGTGACGGATTCAGTAGTTGGGGTGAGAAACAAGGTTTTTAGATTATTACAGGGCTGTTGGACATTACGAAACCCTCGTCCTTTTGACGACATTACAACATGCTGCCTAGCCAATGGTCATAACGGTTATTTTCCACAAGATCAAGGATGGGAAGTCTTCTTAGTAAAACCTAAATGCATGACTTGTTTCTGGACTTATGAATTACGTGTCTTTATTTCTTTTGCTGAACAACTTGCGTATTAACTAGAATTGCCTTCATAGCTGCCGAGTAGCAAAGTTATTATGTGCTATATTTCATCCTATATGTATTATAGCGGTATTGTAAGTTTGTAAAATATTGTATAAAGTTTGAACGCGAAATATTATTGTAATAAGTTTTTCATATAAAATCGTAGTAGTTGAATTGTATAATAGCTGCAAAGTATGAATTTAACGGGTAGGTACTACCCGAATTAAAACTATAAAATGCTAATATGAAGAAAAAGCTTTTATAAATAAGTTCATATAATGCTACGAAATACTATTGACTACTCTTAAATTCTATATGATTAACTCAATTCTTTTGGCTATTTTTGAAGGAAATGACACCTACAACTCGTCAGAACTTGAACATGAGTGAGGAAGATTTTCGTGTTTTCCTTGCAGCAAACATAGCCGCAGTACAGGCTGCGATGCAAAATAACAATAACTCTGGATCTAGCAGTCGAACTAATTCCACAAGAAATCGTGTAGGATGCTCCTACAAAGAGAATTCACTGCCTGCAAACCTTTGGAATTTGATGGAACCGAAGGACCAATTGGATTGAAACGGTGGACCGAGAAGGTCGAATCGGTGTTTGCCATAAGTAAGTGTACTGAAGAGGACAAAGTTAAGTACGCTACGCATACCTTCACAGGTACGGCGTTAACATGGTGGAATATCTATCTCGAGCAGGTAGGACAAGATGCTGCTTACACACTACCATGGTCAGCATTCAAGCAATTGATGAACGAGTAGTATCGTCCCAGAAACGAGGTCAATAAGCTCAAGGTAGAGCTTAGAGGATTACGAACACAAGGTTTCGATATCACCATGTACGAATGACGATTCACAGAATTGTGCCTATTGTGTCCCAGAACGTTTGAATACGAAGAAGAGAAGATCGACGCATTTGTAAAAGGGTTACCGAAAAGAATTCAAGAAGATGTGAGTTCACACGAGCCCGCCTCCATACAAAAGACAAGTCGAATGGCTCACAAATTAGTGAACCAGATCGAAGGAAGGATTAAAGAGCAGGCGATCGAAGAGGCTAACATGAAACAAGTCAAGAGAAAGTGGGAAGAAACCAATGACAAGAGTCACCAATACAACAACAATCACAACCAAAATCGCAACAACTATCCCAATAACCGCAACATCAATCGCAACAACTTCAACAAACGTCCCAACAACAACTACAATAACCGGCCCAACAATAATAACAACAACAACAGCAACAATAACAATCCCAACAACAATCTCAATAACAACAATGGCAACAAAAACCAAAAACAGCCATGCCAAAGATGTGAAGAGCATCACCTGGGGTTCTGCACGATATTTTGCAACAGGTGTAAAAGAAATGGTCATAGCGCGAAGAAGTGCGAAATCTACGGACCAATGCATAACAGAACTAAAGGAACAAATAATGTCGGAACAAATAATACCGCCATAGTTTGTTTTGGATGTGGAAAACCGGGCCACATTATTAAAAATTTCCCAAATCAGGGGAATACTAATGGGCAGGGCCGCGGAAGAGTTTTCAATATTAATATGGCAAAAGCGCAGGAAGACCTGAAGCTTGTTACGGGTACGTTTCTCATTGACAATAAATCTGCTTATGTTTTATTTGATTCGGGTGCGGATATAAGCTATATGAGTAGAGATTTTTGTGCTAAACTAAGTTGCTCACCGACGCCGTTGGATAATAAATTTTTACTCGAATTAGCAAATGGTAAATTAATCACAGCAGATAATATATGTCGAAATCGAGAAATTAAACTGGTTAGCAAAACATTTAAGATTGACTTGATACCAGTAGAGTTAGGGAGTTTTGATGTGATAATCGGTATGGACTGGTTGAAAGAAGTAAAAGCAGAGATCATTTGTTACAAAAATGCAATTCGCATTATACGAGAAAAAGGAAAACCCTTAATGGTGTACGGAGAAAAGAGCAACGCGAAGTTAAATCTTATTAGTAACCTGAAGGCACAAAAACTAATAAGAAAAGGTTGCTATGCTGTGCTAGCACATGTCAAGAAAGTCAATTCCGAAGAAAAGAACATCAATGATGTTCCAGTCGCAAAAGAATTTCCCAATGTATTTCCGAAAGAATTACCGGGACTACCTCCACACCGATCCGTTGAATTTAAAATTGACCTTGTACCGGGAGCTGCACCAATAGCTCGTGCTCCATACAGACTCGCACCTAGCGAAATGAAGGAACTTCAGAGCCAATTACAAGAACTTTTAGAGTGTAGTTTCATTCGACCAAGCACATCACCGTGGGGAGCTCCTGTTTTGTTTGTTAAGAAGAAGGATGGTACATTTAGGTTATGTATCGACTACCGAGATTTGAACAAACTTACCATCAAGAACCGCTACCCACTACCGAGAATCGACGACTTATTTGATCAACTACAAGGCTCGTCGGTTTATTTGAAGATTGATTTACGTTTTGGGTATCATCAAATGCGGGTGAAGGAGGATGATATTTCAAAAACTGCTTTTAGGACGCGTTACGGGCATTACGAGTTTATGGTTATGCCATTTGGGTTGACTAACGCACCAGCTGTGTTCATGGACCTCATGAATCGAGTGTGTGGACCATACCTTGACAAGTTTGTCATTGTTTTCATCGATGACATACTTATTTACTCGAAGAATGATCAAGAGCACGAAGAACATTTGAGAAAAGTACTAGAGTTGCTGAGGAAAGAAAAACTGTATGCTAAGTTTTCATAGTGTGCATTTTGGTTGGAAGAAGTTCAATTCCTCGGTCACATAGTGAACAAAGAAGGTATTCAGGTGGATCCAGCAAAGATTGAAACTGTTGAAACGTGGGAAACCCCGAAAACTCCGAAGCATATACGTCAATTTTTAGGACTAGCTGGTTACTACAGAAGGTTCATCCAAGATTTTTCCAGAATAGCAAAACCCTTGACTGCATTAATGCATAAAGGGAGGAAATTTGAATGGAAGGATGAACAAGAAAAGGCGTTTCAATTATTAAAGAAAAAGTTAACTACAGCACCTATATTGTCATTACCTGAAGGGAATAATGATTTTGTGATATATTGTGACGTCTCAAAGCAAGGTCTCGGTTGTGTATTAATGCAACGAACGAAGGTAATTGCTTATGCGTCTAGACAATTGAAGATTCACGAGCCGAATTATACGACGCATTATTTGGAATTAGGCGCGGTTATTTTTGCATTAAAGACTTGGAAGGACTACTTATATGGGGTCAAAAGTATTATATATACCGACCACAAAAGTCTTCAACACATATTTAACCAGAAACAACTGAACATGAGACAACGCAGGTGGATTGAATTGTTGAATGATTACGACTTTGAGATTCGTTACCACCCAGGGAAGGCAAATGTGGTAGCCGACGCCTTGAGCAGAAAGGACAGAGAACCCATTCGAGTAAAATCTATGAATATAATGATTCACAATAACCTTACTACTCAAATAAAGGAGGCGCAACAAGGAGTTTAAAAGAGGGAAATTTAAAGGATGAAATACCCAAAGGATTGGAGAAGCATCTTGATATTCGAGAAGACGGAACTCGGTATAGGACTAAAAGAATTTGGGTACCAAAATTTGGAGAGATGAGAGAAATGGTACTTAGAGAAGCTCATAAAGCCAGATACTCAATACACCCTGGAACGGAGAAGATGTACAAGGATCTCAAGAAACATTTTTGGTGGCCGGGTATGAAAGCCGATGTTGCTAAATACGTAGGAGAATGTTTGACGTGTTCTAAGGTCAAAGCGGAGCATCAGAAACCATCAGGTCTACTTCAACAACCCGAAATCCCGAAATAGAAATGGGAAAACATTACCATGGATTTCATCATAAATTGCCAAGGACTGCAAGTGGTTTTGATACTATTTGGGTAATAGTTGATCGTCTCACCAAATCAGCACACTTCCTGCCAATAAGAGAAGATGACAAGATGGAGAAGTTAACACGATTGTATTTGAAGGAAGTCATCTCCAGACATGGAATATCAATCTCTATTATCTCTGATAGGGATGGCAGATTTATTACAAGATTCTTGCAGACATTACAGCAAGCATTAGGAACTCGTCTAGACATGAGTACTGCCTATCATCCACAAACTGATGGGCAAAGCGAAAGGATGATACAAACGCTTGAAGACATGCTACGAGCATGTGTTATTGATTTCAGAAACAGTTGGGATCGACATCTACAGTTAGCAGAATTTTCTTACAACAACAGCTACCATTCAAGCATTGAGATGGCGCCGTTTGAAGCACTTTATGGTAGAAAGTGCAGGTCTCCGATTTGTTGGAGTGAAGTGGGGGATAGACAGATTATGGGTCCTGAGATAATACAAGAAACTACCAAGAAGATCATCCAAATTCAACAACGGTTGAAACCGCCCAAAGTCGACAAAAAAGCTACGCCGACATTAAAAGAAAAGATATAGAATTTGAAATTGGGGAGATGGTCTTGCTTAAGGTTGCACCTTAGAAAGGCGTTGTTCGATTTGGTAAACGAGGGAAATTAAATCCAATGTATATAGGACCATTCAAGATTATTGATCGTGTCGGACCAGTAGCTTACCGACTTGAATTACCACAACAACTCGTGGCTGTACATAACACTTTCCACGTATCAAATTTGAAGAAATGTTTTGCTAAAGAAGATCTCACTATACCGTTAGACGAAATCCAAATCAACGAAAAACTTCAATTCGTCGAAGAACCCGTCGAAATAATGGATCGTGAGGTTAAAAGACTTAAGCAAAACAAGATACCAATTGTTAAAGTTCGATGGAATGCTTGTAGAGGACCTGAGTTCACTTGGGAATGAGAAGATCAGATGAAGAAGAAATACCCGCACTTATTTCTAGAAGATAAGTCAACACCTCCAACTGCTTAAAATTTCGGGACGAAATTTATTTAACGGGTAGGTACTGTAGTGACCCGAACTTTTCCATGTTTATATATATTAAATGAAATTGTTATTTACATGATTAAGTGTTTCTAACATGTTAAGCAATCAAACTTGTTAAGACTTGATTAATTAAAATAGGTTTCATATAGACAATTGACCACCCAAGTTGACCGGTGATTCACGAACGTTAAAACTTGTAAAAACTATATGATGACATATATATGATTATATATATAGTTAACATGATATTATGATAAGTAAGTATCTCATTAGGTATTTTAACAATGAGTTATATACATAAAATTGAGTTTATTGAATTAAGAAACTCGAAACGATATATATAACGATTATCGTTATAACAACGTCTTACTAAATACATATGAATCTTATTAAGATATTGATATACTATGTTTAATCATGATAAATAATAAGTAAACATGTCAATAAGTGTATTAACAATGAACTACATATGTAAAAACTAGACTACTAACTTAATGATTTCGAAACGAGACATATATGTAACGATTATCGTTGTAACAACATTTAACTGTATATATACCATACTAAGATATATTAATATATAATAATATAATGATAATGTAATAATTTAACATCTCTTTAGATATAATAAACAATGGGTTAACAATATTTAACATGATCGTTAACCTAAAGGTTTCAAAACAACATTTACATGTAACGACTAACGATGACTTAACGACTCAGTTAAAATGTATATACATGTAGTGTTTTAATATGTATTCATACACTTTTGAAAGACTTCAAGACACTTATCAAAATACTTCTACTTAACAAAAATGCTTACAATTACATCCTCGTTCAGTTTCATCAACAATTCTACTCGTATGCACCCGTATTCGTACTCGTACAATACACAGCTTTTAGATGTTTGTACTATTGGTATATACACTCCAATGATCAGCTTTTAGTAGCCCATGTGAGTCACCTAACACATGTGGGAACCATCATTTGGCAACTAGCATGAAATATCTCATAAAATTACAAAAATATTAGTAATCATTCATGACTTATTTACATGTAAACAAAATTACACATCCTTTATATCTAATCCATATACCAACGACCAAAAACACCTACAAATACTTTCATTCTTCAATTTTCTTCATCAAATTGATCTCTCTCAAGTTCTATCTTCAAGTTCTAAGTGTTCTTCATAAATTCTATAAGTTCTAGTTTCATAAAATCAAGAATACTTCCAAGTTTGCTAGCTTACTTCCAATCTTGTAAAGTGATCATCCAACCTCAAGAAATCTTTCTTATTTACAGTAAGATATCTTTCTAATACAAGGTAATACTCATATTCAAACTTTGATTCAATTTCTATAACTATAACAATCTTATTTCGAGTGGAAATCTTACTTGAACTTGTTTTCGTGTCATGATCCTGCTTCAAGAACTTTCAAGCCATCCAAGGATTCTTTGAAGCTAGATCTATTTTTCTCATTTCCAGTAGGTTTATCCACAAAACCTGAGGTAGTAATGATGTTCATAACATCATTCGATTCATATATATAAAACTACCTTATTCGAAGGTTTAAACTTGAAATCACTAGAACATAGTTTAGTTAATTCTAAACTTGTTCGCAAACAAAAGTTAATCCTTCTAACTTGACTTTTAAAATCAACTAGACACATGTTCTATATCTATATGATATTCTAACTTAGTGATTTAAAACCTAAAAACACGAAAAACACCGTAAAACAGGATATACGCCGTCGTAGTAACACCGCGGGCTGTTTTGGGTTAGTTAATTAAAAACTATGATAAACTTTGATTTAAAAGTTGTTCTTCTAGGAAAATAATTTTTCTTATGAACATGAATCTATATCCAAAAATCATTATTAAACTCAAAGTGGGAGTATGTTTTCCAAAATGGTCATCTAGACGTCATTCTTTCGACTGAAATGACTACCTTTACAAAAAAGACTTGTAACCTGTATTTCCAACTATAAACTTATACTTTTTCTGTATATATTCATAAACTTAAGTTCAATATGAAACCATAGCAATTGGATTCACTCAAAACGGATTTAAAACGAAGAAGTTATGGGTAAAACAAGATTGGATATTTTTACTTGTTGTAGCTACGTGAAAATTGGTAACAAATCTATATTAATCATATCCTAGCTAACTTATATTGTATAATACATATATTCTAATATCTTATGTAATCTTGGGATACCATAGAAACGTATGCAAATGTTTTGACATATCATATCGACCCATCTATATATATTATTTGGAACAACCATAGACACTCTATATGCAGTAATGTTGGAGTTAGCTATACAGGGTTGAGGTTGATTCCAAAAATATATATACTTTGAGTTGTGATCTAGCCTGAGACGTGTATACACTGGGTCGTGGATTGGGTCAAGATAATATATATCAATTTATTTCTGTACATCTAACTATGGACAACTAGTTGTAGGTTACTAACGAGGACAGCTGACTTAATAAACTTAAAATATTAAAACGTATTAGAAATGTTGTAAATATATTTTGAACATACTTTGATATATATGTACATATTTGTTATAGGTTCGTGAATCGACCAGTGGCCAAGTCTTACTTCGCGATGAAGTAAAAAATCTGTGAAGGTGAGTTATAGTCCCACTTTTAAAATCTAATATTTCTGGGATGAGAATACATGCAGCTTATTAAATGTTTTATAAAATAGACACAAGTACATGAAACTACTTTCTATGGTTGAACGATCGAAGCTGAATATGCCCCTTTTACTTGGTAATCTAAGTATTAGTAAACCAGTCTACTAATTGACGCGAATCCTAAAGATAGATCTATTGGGCCCAACAAACCCCATCCGTTGTAGCGGATGCTTTAGTACTTCGAGTTTTTATATCATGTTCGATGGATGTCCCGGAATGATGGGGACATTCTTATATGCATCTTGTTAATGTCGGTTACCAGGTGTTCACCGTATGAATGATTTTTATCTCTATGTATGGGATGTATTGAAATATGAAATCTTGTGGTCTATTATTATGATTTGATAATATATAGGTTAAACCTATAACTCACCAACATTTTTGTTGACGTTTTAAGCATGTTTATTCTCAGGTGATTATTAAGAGCTTTCGCTGTTGCATACTAAAATAAGGACAAGATTTGGAGTCCATGCTTGTATGATATTATGTAAAACTGCATTCAACAAACTTATTTTTGATGTAATATATTTATATTGTAAGCCATTATGTAATGGTCGTGTGTAAACGGTATATTTTAGATTATCATTATTTGATAATCTACGTAATGCTTTTTAAACCTTTATCGATAAAATAAAGGTTATGGTTGTTTTAAAAATGAATGCAGTCTTTGAAAAGCGTCTCATATAGAGGTCAAAATCTCGCGACGAAATCAATTAATACGGAACGTTTATAATCAATATGAACGGGACATTTCAGTTGGTATCAGAGCGTTGGTCTTAGAGAACCAGAATTTGCATTAGTGTGTCTTATCGAGTTTGTTAGGATACATTAGGATACATTACTCATGATGAATATTATCATTTATTTTTTTCGAGTGTTTTCCCGTCAAAATAATAACATTTATCACAAAATATCTTTTTAAATGTTTATAGTTTCATCTGATCTTATTGTTTGAAAAAATAATTAAAAAACAAAAAAAATTTACCTCCCTCAAAAAAAGTGATTCCCTCTTGATGATGACTATATATATATATATATATATATATATATATATATATATATATATATATATATATATATATATATATATATATATATATATATATATATATTATTAACTTGTTTCTACTAATCGTCGACGTCTCACTTTATTTACGGGGCATTCGGGTCATTCTTTTCGACAAAAACAAAAATTAAAACACAAAATGATGAGTAGTTACTTCTTATTTATTAGAAATCAACCACATAATTTTTCATTTACTAAAAACAACCATAATTATTATCGTGTAACCTTTTCACTTATTACAAATTCATCACATAATTTTTCACTTATTACAAATCAACCATAATTGTTTTTGTTGTTGTTGTTGTTATTGTTATTAATATTATTATTATTAATATAATATCATTTGAGAGCTTTTGAAGCCTGTTTTAAAACAAGTCCATATTAGTAGGGGTTTCTTAAGTATATAATCGATTTTAAAATTGGTTCCTTCGTCTTGGTTTAGAAATCGATTTTTGCTTAAAAAAATGTTCATATGCTTGACTAAAAGACCTTTTTTATATAAGAATTAGTTTCTATTTGATTTGAAAAAAAAAATAATAATACTCTCCCACCACAAGTGTTCTTTGTTAAAAACATTAAGTTTTATATTGAAATATTTTTAAATTTAGAATTTAGAAAGTTTAACTCTTGTCCTAAAGATTACGGTTAACATTTTTCTTAAAATATATCGAGAATTAATCTCATACAATAAATTAAATATTGTTGTTGTATAACTACGAGAATCGGGTATGGGTCATATATTTCGTGGATATATCAAACTATAAGACCATTTGTAATGGTTGTGAATGTGAGTTTATTGTAACGACCCGACAAAATCGTCATTGACGGCGCCGTTAACTTAGGTCCCGTTGCGTGGTCATAGACCCTATATGAGACGCGTTTAACCAAAATTATGTCGCATTCATTTGAAACGTACAAGACTTACAAAGTTTAGTTTACCAAACGGTTCGACAAGAAGTTTAAGTTTACAAAAGTTGTAAGGTATAAATGAAATAACTTGCGACATAATAAGTTAAAAATCACGGTTGCTATAAATAGCGTAAGTATGTATGCTATAATTTTGAATCCAAGGGTGCTATCACTAGCGTATGCATGTATGCTTGACCCCAAGCAAGTAAACAAAGTGTGCGGAAGCATGTATCAAATAGCCAATCATGAACCTGAGAAACATATAGAAAACTTCAACGAAAAACGTTGGTGAAATCATAGGTGTATTTGTAAACATTGTTTTTGAGCCACAAGATTTAGTATTTCCATAACGTTGATTATCTAAATCATTTGCATTCCAAAAGTATGTTTGCGAGCACCCAATTATCAAGACTTAACGTTTCCTTCCATAGAACCCCATCACAATAGTGTTAGAACATACACTGTTTCTCAAAAATATATTTCATCCGTAGATGGTAGCGAACCGTCCGAAATGAGGGTTTGTCAAACCCGTATGGCCACTCAATATAAGTTCTCGCTTACACCCTGCAAGTGTAACTAATGATAATCGAATTGAGGATTTTTGTTCTAACTCGCTGTGGAATGTTTGTTTCATCGTACTTGTGTTCAAAGTAAAAAAGTAAGTAGTACAAAATGTAACAAAGTATATGTTTCTCAGCCCACAATTTAAAAGTATAAAAAGTTGTTGAAAAGGTGGGACTATGATCTCACCTCGAGTGCACGAGTATAAATGTACTTCACAAAGTAAACGTGTGCATGAAAGTTGCTTAGCCTTGACCTAAACAAGTAAGTTGTATCAATTAACCGATTACGAAACAAGGTCGGACGAAATGTGTTCAATTAGTCCTATGGCTCGTTACGACTCGATTAAGTATAGCATGCGAATCACGTTGTCAAGTTTCATGCAAGAATCAAGTATAAAAGGAGATCAGAACGATTGCATAAACGTTTGGTTAAGTTTAACTAAAAGTCAAACTCGGTCAAGTCAAAGTCAACGAAAAAGTCAACACGTTCGGGTCGGGTCTCGAACTATTTTTCTGAGGTTTTTAATCATATATAAGCATGTTAGAACAAGTTACATGTGAATCGGAGGTGCGTAGCATAGCAAACATTTTTCGTAAAAGTGTAAGCTTGATCAGAACCCAAACACAGAAAATGCCGCGACGCGGCCCCTGGTGTCGCGCCGCGCCAATAGGCGTGGCCTGGTGCCTGGTTTGTTTCAAAAGTTCAAGTCTCAACCAAACTCCAATTTAGCACAAATCACAAACCGTAAACACTTAGAACACGTATCTTATATCGTTGGAAAGGTATTTTGACGAGGAACACAACTAACCACTTTTCATCAAGCAAAAACATCAATTACAATAACCGATATCTCGTCAAATGATCATTAAAGGTTTATTTTCAAAGTTTCAAGTTCACAAAATGCATTTTAAGATTCGGGAATCCAATTCGCACATATGATATGCCGTTTTGAAGGTAATGAAACGTACATTACAACTAAACACTTACTAATAACATTTTATGGCATTCAAAACATCGAAAGTTCGTTTTAAGTCTATCAAACCCAAACCAAAATTCACAAAAATCAATAATCATGTGTTTGAAGTTTTCTTAATCAACCTACGCATCAAAACGAAGCTAATGATACTAGTAACATAATTAAAACATGAACTTTAACAATTTAACAACATTAACTCATCCAAAATCAAAGATTAAGCACACCCATTGAAATGTCCCGTTCTTATTGATTAAAAACGTTCCATATTAATTGACTTCGTTGCTAGGTTTTGACCTCTATATGAGACTTTTTTCAAAGACTGCATTCATTTTTAAAACAAACCATAACCTTTATTTCATAAATAAAGGTTTAAAAAGCTTTACGTAGATTATCAAATAATGATAATCTAAAATATCATGTTTACACACGACCATTACATAATGGTTTACAATACAAATATGTTACATCGAAATCAGTTTCTTGAATGCAGTTTTTACACAATATCATTCAAACATGGACTCCAAATCTTGTCCTTATTTTAGTATGCAATAGCGGAAGCTCTTAGTATTCACCTGAGAATAAACATGCTTTAAACGTCAATAAAAATGTTGGTGAGTTATAGGTTTAACCTATATATATCAAATCGTAATAATAGACCACAAGATTTCATATTTCAATACACATCCCATACATAGAGATAAAAATCATTCATATGGTGAACACCTGGTAACCGACATTAACAAGCTGCATATATAAGAATATCCCCATCATTCCGGGACACCCTTCGGATATGATATAAATTTCGAAGTACTAAAGCATCCGGTACTTTGGATGGGGTTTGTTAGGCCCAATAGATCTATCTTTAGGATTCGCGTCAATTAGGGTGTTTGTTCCCTAATTCTTAGATTACCAGACTTAATAAAAAGGGGCATATTCGATTTTGATAATTCAACCATAGAATGTAGTTTCACGTACTTGTGTCTATTTTGTAAATCATTTATAAAACCTGCATGTATTCTCATCCCAAAAATATTAGATTTTAAAAGTGAGACTATAACTCACTTTCACAGATTTTTACTTCGTCGGGAAGTAAGACTTGGGCACTGGTTGATTCACGAACCTATAACAATATATACATATATATCAAAGTATGTTCAAAATATATTTACAACACTTTTAATATATTTTGATGTTTTAAGTTTATTAAGTCAGCTGTCCTCGTTAGTAACCTACAACTAGTTGTCCACAGTTAGATGTACAGAAATAAATCGATAAATATTATCTTGAATCAATCCACGACCCAGTGTATACGTATCTCAGTGTTGATCACAACTTAAACTATATATATTTTGGAATCAACCTCAACCCTGTATAGCTAACTCCAACATTCACATATAGAGTGTCTATGGTTGTTCCGAAATATACATAGATGTGTCGACATGATAGGTTGAAACATTGTATACGTGTCTATGGTATCTCAAGATTACATAATATACAATACAAGTTGATTAAGTTATGGTTGGAATAGATTTGTTACCAATTTTCACGTAGCTAAAATGAGAAAAATTATCCAATCTTGTTTTACCCATAACTTCTTCATTTTAAATCCGTTTTGAGTGAATCAAATTGCTATGGTTTCATATTGAACTCTATTTTATGAATCTAAATAGAAAAAGTATAGGTTTATAGTCAGAAAAATAAGTTACAAGTCGTTTTTGTAAAGGTAGTCATTTCAGTCGAAAGAACGACGTCTAGATGACCATTTTAGAAAACATACTTCCACTTTGAGTTTAACCATAATTTTTGGATATAGTTTCATGTTCATAATAAAAATAATTTTCCCAGAATAACAACTTTTAGATCAAAGTTTATCATAGTTTTTAATTAACTAACCCAAGACAGCCCGCGGTGTTAATACGACGGCGTAAATCCGGTTTTACGGTGTTTTTCGTGTTTCCAGGTTTTAAATCATTAAGTTAGCATATCATATAGATATAGAACATGTGTTTAGTTGATTTTAAAAGTCAAGTTAGAAGGATTAACTTTTATTTGCGAACAAGTTTAGAATTAACTAAACTATGTTCTAGTGATTACAAGTTTAAACCTTCGAATAAGATAGCTTTATATGTATGAATAGAATGATGTTATGAACATCATTACTACCTCAATTTCCTTGGATAAACCTACTAGAAATGAGAAAAATAGATCTAGCTTCAAAGGATCCTTGGATGGCTTGAAAGTTCTTGAAGCAGAATCATGACACGAAAACAATTTCAAGTAAGATTTCCACTCGAAATAAGATTGTTATAGTTATAGAAATTTAATTAAAGTTTAAATATGATTATTACCTTGTATTAGAAAGATAACCTACTGTAAGTAACAAAGGTTTCTTGATCTTGGATGATTACTTGGAATGGATTTAGAAAACTTGGAAGTAAACTTGCAATCTTGGAAGTATTCTTGATTTTATGAAACTAGAACTTTTGGAATTTATGAAGAACACTTAGAACTTGAAGATAGAACTTGAGAGAGATCAATTATATGAAGAAAATTGAAGAATGAAAGTGTTTGTAGGTGTTTTTGGTCGTTGGTGTATGGATTAGATATAAAGGATATGTAATTTTGTTTTCATGTAAATAAGTCATGAATTATTACTCATATTTTTGTAATTTTATGAGATATTTTATGCTAGTTGCCAAATGATGGTTCCCACATGTGTTAGGTGACTCACATGGGCTGCTAAGAGCTGATCATTGGAGTGTATATACCAATAGTACATACATCTAAAAGCTGTGTATTGTACGAGTACGAATACGGATGCATACGAGTAGAATTGTTGATGAAACTGAACGAGGATGTAATTGTAAGCATTTTTGTTAAGTAGAAGTATTTTGATAAGTGTCTTGAAGTCTTTCAAAAGTTTATGAATACATATTAAAACACTACATGTATATACATTTTAACTGAGTCGTTAAGTCATCGTTAGTCGTTACATGTAAATGTTGTTTTGAAACCTTTAGGTTAACGATCATGTTAAATGTTGTTAACCCATTGTTTATTATATCTAAAGAGATGTTAAATTATTACATTATCATTATATTAAGATATATTAATATATCTTAGTATGATTTATATAGAGTTAAATGTTGTTACAACGATAATCGTTACTTATATGTCTCGTTTCGAAATCATTAAGTTAGTAGTCTTATTTTTACATATGTATTTCATTGTTAATACACTTAATAATATATTTACTTATAATTTAACATAATTAACCAAGTGTATCAATATCTTAATATGATTCATATGTACCTAGTAAGACGTTGTTATAACGATAATCGTTATATATATCGTTTTCGAGTTTCTTAAGTTAATAGTCTCATTTTTATGTATATAACTCATTGTTAAAATACCTAATGAGATACATACTTATAATAAAATCATGTTAACTATATATATAACCATATATATGTCATCGTATAGTTTTTACAAGTTTTAACGTTCGTGAATCACCGGTCAACTTGGGTGGTCAATTGTCTATATGAAACCTATTTTAATTAATCAAGTCTTAACAAGTTTGATTGCTTAACATGTTGGAAATACTTAATCATGTAAATAACAATTTTATTTAATATATATATAAACATGGAAAAGTTCGGGTCACTACAGTACCTACCCGTTAAATAAATTTCGTCCCGAAATTTTAAGCAGTTGGAGGTGTTGACGTATCTTCTGGAAATAAATGCGGGTATTTCTTCTTCATCTGATCTTCACGCTCCCAGGTGAACTCGGGTCCTCTAAGAGCATTCCATCGAACCTTAACAATTGGTATCTTGTTTTGTTTAAGTCTCTTAACCTCACGATCCATTATTTCGACGGGTTCTTCAATGAATTGAAGTTTTTCATTGATTTGGATTTCGTCCAACGGAATAGTGAGATCTTCTTTAGCAAAACATTTCTTCAAATTTGAGACGTGGAAAGTGTTATGTACAGCCGCGAGTTGTTGAGGTAGCTCCAGTTGGTAAGCTACTGGTCCGACACGATCTATAATCTTGAATGGTCCAATGTACCTTGGATTTAGTTTCCCCCGTTTACCAAATCGAACAACGCCTTTCCAAGGTGAAACCTTAAGCATGACCATTTCTCCAATTTCAAACTCTATATCTTTTCTTTTACTATCCGCGTAGCTCTTTTGTCGACTCTGGGCGGTTTTCAATCTTTGTTGAATTTGGATGATTTTCTCGGTAGTTTCTTGTATTATCTCTGGACCCGTAATCTGTCTATCCCCCACTTCACTCCAACAAATTGGAGACCTGCACTTTCTACCATAAAGTGCTTCAAACGGCGCCATCTCAATGCTTGAATGGTAGCTGTTGTTGTAGGAAAATTCTGCTAACGGTAGATGTCGATCCCAACTGCTTTCGAAATCAATAACACAAGCTCGTAGCATGTCTTCAAGCGTTTGTATCATCCTTTCGCTCTGCCCATCAGTTTGTGGATGATTGGCAGTACTCATGTCTAGACGAGTTCCCAATGCTTGCTGTAATGTCTGCCAGAATCTTGAAATAAATCTGCCATCCCTATCAGAGATAATAGAGATTGGTATTCCATGTCTGGAGACGACTTCCTTCAAATACAGTCGTGCTAACTTCTCCATCTTGTCATCTTCTCTTATTGGCAGGAAGTGTGCTGACTTGGTGAGACGATCAACTATTACCTAAATAGTATCATAACCACTTGCAGTCCTTGCAAATTTAGTAATGAAATCCATGGTAATATTTTCCCATTTCCATTCCGGGATTTCAGGTTGTTGTAGTAGACCTGATGGTTTCTGATGTTCAGCTTTGACCTTAGAACACGTCAAACATTCTCCTACATATTTAGCAATATCGGCTTTCATACCTGGCCACCAAAAATGTTTCTTAAGATCCTTGTACATTTTCCCCGTTCCAGGATGTATTGAGTATCTGGTTTTATGAGCTTCTCTAAGTACCATTTCTCTCATATCTCCAAATTTTGGTACCCAAATTCTTTCAGCCCTATACCGGGTTCCGTCTTCCAGAATATTAAGATGCTTCTCCGATCCTTTGGGTATTTCATCCTTTAAATTTCCTTCTTTTAAAACTCCTTGTTGCGCCTCCTTTATTTGAGTAGTAAGGTTAGTGTGAATCATTATATTCATAGATTTTACTCGAATGGGTTCTCTGTCCTTTCTACTCAAGGCGTCAGCTACCACATTTGCCTTCCCCGGGTGCTAACGAATCTCAAAGTCGTAATCATTCAATAATTCAATCCACCTACGCTGCCTCATATTCAGTTGTTTCTAATTAAATATGTGTTGAAGACTTTTGTGGTCGGTATATATAATACTTTTGACCCCATATAAGTAGTGCCTCCAAGTCTTTAATGCAAAAACAACCGCGCCTAATTCCAAATCATGCGTCGTATAATTTTGCTCGTGAATCTTCAATTGTCTAGATGCATAAGCAATCACCTTCGTCCGTTGCATTAATACATAACCGAGACCTTGCTTTGATGCGTCACAATAAATCACAAAATCATCATTCCCTTTAGGCAATGACAATATAGGTGCTGTAGTTAGCTTTTTCTTCAATAATTGAAACGCCTTCTCTTGTTCATCCTTCCATTCAAATTTCTTCCCTTTATACGTTAATGCAGTCAAGGGTTTTGCTATTTTGGAGAAATCTTGGATGAATCTTCTGTAGTAACCAGCCAATCCTAAAAATTGACGTATATGCTTCGGAGTTTTTGGGGTTTCCCACTTTTCAACGGTTTCGATCTTTGCCGGGTCCACCTGGATACCTTCTTTGTTCACTATGTGACCGAGGAATTGAACTTCTTCCAACCAAAATGCACACTTTGAAAACTTAGCGTACAGTTTTTCTTTCCTCAATACTTCTAGCACTTTTCTCAAATGTTCTTCGTGCTCTTGATCATTCTTTGAGTAAATAACTATGTCATCGATGAAAACAATGACAAACTTGTCAAGATATGGCCCACACACTCGGTTCATAAGGTCCATGAACACAGCTGGTGCGTTAGTCAATCCAAACGGCATAACCATAAACTCGTAATGACCATAACGCGTCCTAAAAGCAGTTTTTAGAATATCATCCTCCTTTACTCGCATTTGATGATATCCAGAACGTAAATCGATCTTCAAATAAACCGACGAGCCTTGTAGTTGATCAAATAAGTCGTCAATTCTCGGCAGTGGATAACGGTTTTTGATGGTAAGTTTGTTCAACTCTCTGTAGTCAATACACAACCTAAATGTACCATCCTTCTTCTTGACAAACAAAACAGGAGCTCCCCATGGTGATGTGCTTGGTCGAATGAAACCACGTTCTAATAGTTCTTGCAGTTGGCTTTGCAGTTCTTTCATCTCGCTGGGTGCGAGTCTATAAGGAGCTCGAGCTATTGGTGCAGCTCCTGGTACAAGATCTATTTGAAATTCAACAGATCGATGTGGAGGTAGTCCAGATAATTCTTTTGGAAATACATCGGGAAATTCTTTTGCGACGGGAACATCATTGATGCTCTTTTCTTCAGTTTGTACTTTCTCGACGTGTGCTAGAACAGCATAGCAACCTTTTCTTATTAGTTTTTGTGCCTTCAAATTACTAATAAGATGTAGCTTCATGTTGCCCTTTTCTCCGTATACCATTAAGGGTTCTCCTTCTTCTCGTACAATGCGAATTGCATTTTTATAACATACGATCTCTGCTTTCACCTTCTTCAGCCAGTCCATGCCAACTATTACATCAAAACTCCCTAACTCTACTGGTATCAAATCAATCTTAAATATTTCGCTACCCAGTTTAATTTCTCGATTCCGGCATATATTATCTGCTGAAATTAATTTACCGTTTGCTAATTCGAGTAAAAATTTACTATCCAATGGCGTCAATGGACAACTTAATTTAGCACAAAAATCTATACTCATATAGCTTCTATCTGCACCCGAATCAAATAAAACGTAAGAAGATTTATTGTCAATAAGAAACGTACCCGTAACAAGCTCCGGGTCTTCCTGTACCTCTGCCGCATTAATATTGAAAACTCTTCCGCGGACTTGTCCATTCGTGTTCTCCTGGTTCGGGCAATTTCTAATAATGTGGCCCGGTTTTCCACATTTATAACAAACTACATTGGCATAACTTGCTCCGACACTACTTGCTCCACCATTACTCGTTCCGACACCATTTGTTCCTTTCGTTCTGTTAACCCCTGGTCCGTAGACCTCACACTTCGCCGCGCTATGACCATTTCTTTTACATTTGTTGCAAAATTTGGTGCAGAACCCCGAGTGATACTTTTCACACCTTTGGCATATCTGCTTCTGATTGTTGTTGTTGTTGTTGTTGTTGTTGCAGTTGTTATTGTTGTTGGGATGATTGTTGTAGTTGCTGTTGTTGTTGTTGTTGTTGTTGTTGTTGGGCCGTTTGTTGTAGTTGCGATTGATGTTGCGATTGTTGGGATAATTGTTGCGATTATTATTGTAATTGCTGTTGTTGTTGTATTGGTGATTCTTATCACCGTTTTCCCCCCACTTTCTTTTGACTTGCTTCACATTGGCCTCTTCAGCCGTCTGTTCTTTAATTCTTTCCCCAATCTGGTTCACTAGTTTGTGAGCCATTCTACATGCCTGTTGTATGGAGGCGGGCTCGTGTGAACTTATATCTTCTTGGATTCTTTCCGGTAATCCTTTCACAAACGCGTCGATCTTCTCTTCCTCATCTTCGAACGCTCCCAGACACAATAGGCACAATTCTGTGAATCGTCTTTCGTACGTGGTAATATGAAATCCTTGGGTTCGTAACCCTCTAAGTTCTGTCTTGAGCTTATTGACCTCGGTTCTGGGACGGTACTTCTCGTTCATCAAGTGCTTAAATGCTGACCACGGTAGTGCGTACACATCATCTTGTCCCACTTGCTCTAGATAGGTATTCCACCATGTTAACGCAGAACCCGTGAAGGTATGCGTAGCGTACTTCACTTTGTCCTCGTCAATACACTTACTTATGGCAAACACGGATTCGACCTTCTCGGTCCACCGTTTCAATCCGATCGGTCCTTTGGTTCCATCAAATTCCAAAGGTTTGCAGGCAGTGAATTCTTTGTAGGTGCATCCTACACAATTTCCTGTACTGCTAGATCCAAGGTTATTGTTGGTATGTAGCGTAGCTTGTACTGCGGCTATGTTTGAAGCTAGAAAAGTACGGAATTCCTCTTCATTCATATTCACGGTGTGTCGAGTAGTCGGTGCCATTTCCTTCAAAATAGTCAAATGGAACAAGTTAATCATACAGAATATTAAGAGTAGTTAATAGTATTTCGTAGCATAATATGAACTCATTTATAAAAGCTTTTTCTTCATATTAGCGTTTTATAAGTTTAAATTCGGGTAGTATCTACCCGTTAAGTTCATACTTAGTAGCTAATATACAATTTAACTACTACAATTCTATATGAAAAACTGATTATAATAATATTTCGCGTTCAAACTTTTATACAATATTTTACAAACTTACAATACCGCTTATTTTACATAAAGCATGAAATATAGCACACAATAACTTTGATACAAGATAGTTGTGAAGATAATTCTAGCTAGTAGACAAGTCGTTCAGTAAAGGCAATAAAGACACGTAATTCATACGTCCAGAAACAAGTCATGCATTCTGGTTTTACTAGGACTACTTCCCATCCTTGGTCTTGTGGAACATAACCGTTATGGCCGTTGATAAGACAGCGTGTTGTAACGTCATCAAAGGGACGAGGGTTACGTAATGACCAACAGTCTCGTAATAACCTAAAAACCTCATTTCTTACCCCAATTACCGACTCCGTCACTTGTGGGAACGTTTTGTTTAATAGTTGTAGCCCGATGTTCTTTTTCTCACTTTGGTGAGAAGCGAACATTACTAACCCGTAAGCATAGCTTGCTTCTTTATGTTGCATGTTAGCCACTTTTTCTAAATCATGAAGTCCTATATTCGGATACATTGAGTCAAAATAATTTCTTAACCCGTTGCATAAAATAGCATTTGGGTTCCCTGCAATATATGTGTCAAAGTAAACACATTGTAACTTATGGGTTTCCCAATGTGATATCCCCCATCTTTCAAAAGAAAGTCTCTTATAAACCAAGACATTCTTGGAACGTTCTTCGAATGTCTTACAAACTGATTTCGCCGTAAATAGTTGTGCCGAAGAATTTTGACCGACTCTAGACAAGATTTCATCAATCATGTCTCCTGGTAGGTCTCTTAAAATATTGGGTTGTCTATCCATTTTGTGTTTTTATACTGTAAAATAGACAAGAGTTAGATTCATAAAAAATACTTATTAATACAAGCAATTTTTACATATATCATAAAGCATAAGCACACTATATTACATATATTACACCACACGAATACAACTATCTTATTCCAACTCGCTCGTTTCTTCTTCTTCGGTTTTGGTTCGTTTTGCCAAGTTTCTAGGGATATATGATGTTCCCCTAATACGAGCTGTCGTTTTCCACAACGGTTTAGAAAAACCTGGTGGTTTAGAGGTTCCCGGGTCATTGTTACAACTTAAGGGCTTCGGGGGTTGACGATACATATAAAGTTCATCGGGGTTGGAATTAGATTTCTCTACTTTTATACCCTTTCCCTTATTATTTTCTTTTGCCTTTTTAAATTCAGTTGTGGTAATTTCTATAACATCGTCGGAATTCTCATCGGAATCCGATTCATCGGAGAATTGGTAATCCTCCCAATATTTTGATTCCTTGGCGGAAACACCATTGACCATAATTAACCTTGGTCGGTTGGTTGAGGATTTTCTTTTACTTAACCGTTTTATTATTTCCCCCACCGGTTCTATTTCCTCCTCCGGTTCCTTCTCTTCCGGTTCTGATTCTTCTTCCGGTTCTGATTCTTCTTCCGGTTCTTCTTTGGGAACTTGTGAATCAGTCCAATATATATTCGACTCTTCGTTATTATTAGGTGAGTCAATGGAATTTGTGCTAGAGGTAGACATCTGTCACACAATATCAAACATGTTAAGAGATTAATATATCACATAATATATACATGTTAATAATATATAGTTTCCAACAAAAATGTTAAGCAATCATTTTTAAAGAAAATACGGTCGAAGTCCAGACTCACTAATGCATCCTAACAAACTCGATAAGACACACTAATGCAAATTTTTTGGTTCTCTAAGACCAATGCTCGGATACCAACTGAAATGTCTCGTTCTTATTGATTAAAAACGTTCCATATTAATTGACTTCATTGCGAGGTTTTGACCTCTATATGAGACATTTTTCAAAGACTGCATTCATTTTTAAAACAAACCACAACCTTTATTTCATAAATAAAGGTTTAAAAAGCTTTACGTAGATTATCAAATAATGATAATCTAAAATATCCTGTTTACACACGACCATTACATAATGGTTTACAATACAAATATGTTACAGCGAAATCAGTTTCTTGAATGCAGTTTTTACACAATATCATACAAACATGGACTCCAAATCTTGTCCTTATTTTAGTATGCAACAGCGGAAGCTCTTAGTATTCACCTGAGAATAAACATGCTTTAAACGTCAACAAAAATGTTGGTGAGTTATAGGTTTAACCTATATATATCAAATCGTAACAATAGACCACAAGATTTCATATTTCAATACACATCCCATAGATAGAGATAAAAATCATTCATATGGTGAACACCTGGTAACCGACATTAACAAGCTGCATATATAAGAATATCCCCATCATTCCGGGACACCCTTCGGATATGATATAAATTTCGAAGTACTAAAGCATCCGGTACTTTGGATGGGGTTTGTTAGGCCCAATAGATCTATCTTTAGGATTCGCGTCAATTAGGGTGTCTGTTCCCTAATTCTTAGATTACCAGACTTAATAAAAAGGGGCATATTCGATTTTGATAATTCAACCATAGAATGTAGTTTCACGTACTTGTGTCTATTTTGTAAATCATTTATAAAACCTGCATGTATTCTCATCCTAAAAATATTAGATTTTAAAAGTGGGACTATAACTCACTTTCACAGATTTTTACTTCGTCGGGAAGTAAGACTTGGGCACTGGTTGATTCACGAACCTATAACAATATATACATATATATCAAAGTATGTTCAAAATATATTTATAACACTTTTAATATATTTTGATGTTTTAAGTTTATTAAGTCAGCTGTCCTCGTTAGTAACCTACAACTAGTTGTCCACAGTTAGATGTACAGAAATAAATCGATAAATATTATCTTGAATCAATCCACGACCCAGTGTATATGTATCTCAGTATTGATCACAACTTAAACTATATATATTTTGGAATCAACCTCAACCCTGTATAGCTAACTCCAACATTCACATATAGAGTGTCTATGGTTGTTCCGAAATATACATAGATGTGTCGACATGATAGGTCGAAACATTGTATACGTGTCTATGGTATCTCAAGATTACATAATATACAATACAAGTTGATTAAGTTATGGTTGGAATAGATTTGTTACCAATTTTCACGTAGCTAAAATGAGAAAAATTATCCAATCTTGTTTTACCCATAACTTCTTCATTTTAAATCCGTTTTGAGTGAATAAAATTGCTATGGTTTCATATTGAACTCTATTTTATGAATCTAAACAGAAAAAGTATAGATTTATAGTCAGAAAAATAAGTTACAAGTCGTTTTTGTAAAGGTAGTCATTTCAGTCGAAAGAACGACGTCTAGATGACCATTTTAGAAAACATACTTCCACTTTGAGTTTAACCATAATTTTTGGATATAGTTTCATGTTCATAATAAAAATCATTTTCCCAGAATAACAACTTTTAAATCAAAGTTTATCATAGTTTTTAATTAACTAACCCAAAACAGCCCGCGGTGTTACTACGACGGCGTAAATCCGGTTTTACGGTGTTTTTCGTGTTTCCAGGTTTTAAATCATTAAGTTAGCATATCATATAGATATAGAACATGTATTTAGTTGATTTTAAAAGTCAAGTTAGAAGGATTAACTTTTATTTGCGAACAAGTTTAGAATTAACTAAACTATGTTCTAGTGATTACAAGTTTAAACCTTCGAATAAGATAGCTTTATATGTATGAATAGAATGATGTTATGAACATCATTACTACCTCAAGTTCCTTGGATAAACCTACTGGAAATGAGAAAAATAGATCTAGCTTTAAAGGATCCTTGGATGGCTTGAAAGTTCTTGAAGAAGAATCATGACACGAAAACAATTTCAAGTAAGATTTTCACTCGAAATAAGATTGTTATAGTTATAGAAATTTAATTAAAGTTTAAATATGATTATTACCTTGTATTAGAAAGATAACCTACTGTAAGTAACAAAGGTTTCTTGATCTTGGATGATTACTTGGAATGGATTTAGAAAACTTGGAAGTAAACTTGCAATCTTGGAAGTATTCTTGATTTTATGAAACTAGAACTTTTGGAATTTATGAAGAACACTTAGAACTTGAAGATATAACTTGAGAGAGATCAATTAGATGAAGAAAATTAAAGAATGAAAGTGTTTGTAGGTGTTTTTGGTCGTTGGTGTATGGATTAGATATAAAGGATATGTAATTTTGTTTTCATGTAAATAAGTCATGAATGATTACTCATATTTTTGTAATTTTATGAGATATTTTATGCTAGTTGCCAAATGATGGTTCACACATGTGTTAGGTGACTCACATGGGCTGCTAAGAGCTGATCATTGGAGTGTATATACCAATAGTACATACATCTAAAAGTTGTGTATTGTACGAGTACGAATACGAGTGCATACGAGTAGAATTGTTGATGAAACTGAACGAGGATGTAATTGTAAGCATTTTTGTTAAGTAGAAGTATTTTAATTAGTGTCTTGAAGTCTTTCAAAAGTGTATGAATACATATTAAAATACTACATGTATATACATTTTAACTGAGTCGTTAAGTCATCGTTAGTCATTACATGTAAATGTTGTTTTGAAACCTTTAGGTTAACGATCTTGTTGAATGTTGTTGACCCATTATTTATTATAACAAATGAGATGTTAAATTGTTATATTATCATGATATTATGATATATAATATATCTTAGTATGATATATATACAGTTAAATGTCGTTACAACGATAATCGTTACATATATGTCTCGTTTCGAAATCATTAAGTTAGTAGTCTTATTTTTACATATGTATTTCATTGTTAATACACTTAATAATATATTTACTTATCATTTAACATAATTAACCAAGTGTATCAATATCTTAATATGATTCATATGTACCTAGTACGACGTTGTTATAACGATAATCGTTATATATATCGTTTTCGAGTTTCTTAAATTAATAGTCTCATTTTTATGTATATAACTCATTGTTAAAATACCTAATGAGATACATACTTATAATAAAATCATATTAACTATATATATAACCATATATATGTCATCGTATAGCTTTTACAAGTTTTAACGTTCGTGAATCACCGGTCAACTTGGGTGGTCAATTGTCTATATGAAACCTATTTCAATTAATCAAGTCTTAACAAGTTTGATTGCTTAACATGTTGGAAACACTTAATCATGTAAATAACAATTTCATTTAATATATATATAAACATGGAAAAGTTCGGGTCACTACACCCATTTTCAAGTTCATGCTAGTTACTCCAAAACAACAAATCGAGCAAACAAAACATATATTCATGTTATACTTGAGCCATAGACACTAACTAGCACCATTTCAAGTATATAAAATGAATTTAGAGAAATCTAGTGTTTTAGAAATGTTACCCAAATGTGATAAAATTGGTACCAAAATGTAGAGGATGAAGAGAGGATCACGAATATGTAATTTGTTTTGATGTTAGCCTCCTAGATCGAATTTAGATGATGAATGATTGAATTGGGTGTTTGTGTGTGTTCTTAAGATGGAGAGAAAAAGAGAAGTAAGAAAAAGAAAGAGGAGGTTGAATGAGTGGTGGTGGTGAAGTGGTTGACTAGTTGACCTAGTCACCACTTTGCCCACTTAGCAACTTTGGTCCCTCAAGTTTCAAAGCGGGTGCGGGAATTAACTAAACGAATATTTTAGAAACGCTCAAGTAAACGAGTGATGTTATAATTAAATAACGGGAATATTATGAACGTTAGTCAACGGAAACTACGAATTTAAATAACGAAAGTTGTTATTTAAAAAAAAAAGACAGTGTTAAAAATAAATTTAATGGAAAAATGCGGGATATTACATTTATGGTGTGAGTTTTCTTTTTTTTTTTCAAATTTTTCTTTTTTGATTAGGCAGTGTCGGATCTTGGTGTGAAATATTGATTCTGTGGGTTGAGAGTGAAATGTTAGTGTGTGATTTAATTTTTTTTATAACTAATATAATTAATAATTAATATTATTTTTGATTAACAATTATAAATCACGTATAAATATTAAGATTTAACAACAACAACAATACCCAATCTCGCATAAGCGAGGTATGGGGGAGGTGAGATGTAGACAATCCATCCTTTATCATAGAATAGAAAAAAAGTCATTTCTCTATCCACGAGTCGAGGAAAAAAAATTATTTACCCACATAAAGAGAAAGTCATCCCTCTTCCTACTCTAGAGTAGAGAGATTGCTTCCGTAAGGACTTCCTGCCTAAAAAAAAGTAACAATATATATAAAATGAGACGCCATGGGAATGGCAGGAATCAAATTTTCATGGGTATTTAAACCTGCCTGAAAATTAATCTAGGCTCAAAGCGGCAGTCAAGATGCCACAAAATCTACGCTTGTTGTTGCCTTGAATAATAGAGCCAAAAGACCTTATAAACATAACTCGAGAGGCATGCCAGGTGGAAGTTGTTGCGCAAGCAAAGAGCCAACCACCCTTAACAAACCTAACACCACTCATGCACCTTTACGATAGACATCCCCGAAGCCACACAGCTAAAAGAAAACCAACCAAGCTCAAAAGCAAGGAAGGTCGTCCTCCGCCATAATGGCCCCAGGATGCACCGAACGATGCAAGGCGCACTCACACACGCACACACACCCCACCCCCACCCACCCACCCACCCACACCCATGCGTACCCACCCACCCACCCACCCACATACCTCCCTCTACACACACTCACACAAACATACCCAAAACACACACACACACACACACACATAAATACATACACCTATATACATTCGTACATAAGCATATCTACATATATACATGAAACTTACCTACCTACATACATACATATAAGCATACAAACCTACATGCATACATATTACATATATACATAGATTCATACATCTGTACCTACATACAACGTACCTACATAAGCATACATACAAGCAAAAATATACCTCCATACATCTGTATACCAGGACACATACCTATATACATCCGTACATACCATGTCCTACATAAACCTATGAACAAAAAAATACAAACGTGCATACATATATACCTACAAACAAACAAAAAACATACATGCCTATAAAAGCAAACCAACATACATAAACATGCTAACATACATACCACATATATCGATACATACATCCCACATACTTGCACACACATACAAACATATACCAAGAAGAGGTCTGGTTAAAGAGCACAAGCGAGAAATTCATAAATCACTCCACACGAAGATACATACATACATACATACATACATACATACGTACATACATACATACATACATACATACATACATACATACATAGATCACTTATAAAAAAGGTACATAAGCATACATAAATCTTAACATACCCACATACAAAGGCATTCATACATACATAAACGTAAATACATGCATTACAACACCTACAAACATACATCCATAAACATACGTTCATACATACATACAATGTAACGACCCAACCCGTTAACCAACCGAAAATGTGCCATAAAAAAAAATTTCTGGAACAGCTGATCTGGACGGCGTCCAAAAGCTTGGACGGCGTCCAAAAGCTTGGACGGCATCCAGCACTTAATACTGGGACGGCGTCCAGCCATCTGGGATGGCGTCCAGATGTACTAAAACATTCTGATCAGTTTACAAACACACGCAGGCGAAAAACCCGCTTTCCGACACTTTTAAACCAAAACACTTTCACAATATATTACAATAGTTTAAACTAAGAGTTTTCACAATAAAAACCGAGTTTTACGACACCGAGCCCACATCGACCCAAAATACCATAAGTGACTATTTCGACCCATTAGTTTATACAAAAACATAGACCGAGCATGGGATTGGGGACACGCTACCCAATTTTAATCAAATCCAAAAGCAAGTCTTCTAAAGCAACTACGCAAGTCCACTAGTCCCCGCGCTTACCCGAGCCACCGCATTCGTGCAATCTATAAAAATGTAAACAACGAGAGGGTAAGCTAACGCTTAGTGAATGATAATATACTACATACATATATATGTATAAAATGGACACGCCACACAAATATCAAATACCGCATACCGAAGCATCCATGTATAAGGCAACTACACTAAGCATACCGTACTACCTCTAAGCAACAAGCTAAAGATATCAACAAATATAAGTTCACCAACGATGATGTGAACAACGCCAAGAAGCTACACCCAGAGGGTTAGCTACATCACGACAATACATTAATATATAATAATATAAAACGAATAAGGTTAACCCCTTAACCCATTACCGAATACCAAACGCCACAATGAAGATTGGCCGAACTACACGAGCCTTAGTAATCCAAAACCACACGAGATTACTATCTTCACAACATCGAGGTTGGCCGAACTACACGAGCCTTAGTAATCTGAAACCATACGAGATTACTACCTCAATAAGATGACCGAACTATACGAGTCACCATGAATCCGAACTACACGAGATTCACTTCGATAAGATGACCGAACTACACTAGTCACCATGAATCCGAACTACACGAGATTTACTTCGATAAGATGACCGAACTACAAGCGTCATCGTAAATCCAAACTACACGCAATTCACTTCTCCAACTCAACCCTTCGCCATTGGGGTTATAACATCCAAATCACAACCACGTGTGATAACGTACACACAAGCGTGTACCTCGCCAAAGGTGGTCAACCAAAACGTACAAACGTGCCAATTGGACCTATACACAAGTCCATTAATCCACCTATATGTGAAGTGAGCTCTATGACCGAGAACCACTTCACCCGACTCGCACCCATCCTACACATACATATGCACATAGGATATTAACACTCACCTAGTCGCCTTGATGAATGCTTCCAAGTAATCCGCAATGCGCCAAATGGAAAGTACCTATTCCATTATCACAAACACAACAACACAATTAGGGTTGACTTACAAACCAACCCAATTGACACCTAGTGCAAATTTGACCCATTTGCACTTCCAAGCACGAAACGCGCCCAAACTAACCAATATCCACTAACACGAGTGAAAATGGTCCTAACACGCCAATTAAACCCGAACACAAGTGTTAAACACGTGTCATACCCATTTTGACACCAAAACCCTAATTTTGACCCATTTCAAAATTAGTTAGCCAAACTCACCCAAAAGAGTTTCACCACTTCCATAATCACTAAACCTAGTGATTAAACTCAAGATCAAACCCTAATCAAGGCTAAAATGTCAACCAACCCAAAACCCGCCAAGTGACAAGATTAACAAGTCACCATGAACCTACTTCATCATCTAAAAGGGTTTCACAACAATCTAGCTCAAAACCCTAACTTGAACATCAAATCTAACAAATGAAATTCGGAGTTTGAGCTTACCAATACCACCACAATGTAGCTAAGAGCGAGATGAACAACTTTAGAACCCGAGCTTTTGCGAGAATCCGACTCCTTCTTCTCCAAATCCACCTCTCTCTCTCTAAAACCCTCTTCTCTCTCTAGATAAGGTTGAGAGTGTTTGTGAGGATGAAATATCATCCACAAATGACCAAGGAACCTGCCTTGAAGGCTCCAAAAAGGCATCCAAGTGAATTTACCATTTTACCCCTTTTTAATTAATTAAAACAGCTGGCTCGACAGACAGTTTGGACTACGTCCCGAATCTTGGACGGCGTCCCGTCCTTCTTTGCTGGACGGCGTCCCGATCTACTGCAAAATCAGAGACAGAAACAGGGTCTTACATACAAACAAACATACATGCATGCATGCATACATACACAAACATACAAAAAACCTACTCATCCACTAATAATAATAATAATAATAATAATAATAATAATAATAATAATAATAATAATAATAATAATAATAATAATAATAATAATAATAATAATAATAATAATAGTATTTAAAAAGGATAGTAATGATAATAATAATAATAATACTAATAATAGTAGTTATTAAAAGTTACTAGAAGTAGTAATAGTATTAATATTAATAAAACTAATAATAGTATTAATAATTATTAATAATAATACTAATATAATAATAATAGTAAATAGTATTACTAATAGTAGGAATTAATAATAATAATAGTAATAGTAATAATAATAGTAATAATAATATAAAAATAATAATAGTAATAGTAATAATAAATAATAATAATGGCAATGAACTAGTAATAATAATACTATTACAGATTACTACTACTAATAATAATAACTAGAGTTGTGGTCCGCGCGGTGCGGCAAAATTATGTAAATAATGATTTGTATATATGTTTGAAAACATGTTTACATATAGATAAATCGTAACATACTGCTAGTGATGTATTATGTTCAAAAAGGTTGATACAAATAAATCATTACTTCTTGGAACTGTTAACATTTTTGTAAAAGGGTTTTGAACCCCTTTTAGCTGCTTACATATGACAAAGTTTGTATTATGTTCAAAGGGTTGCTGCATTCTTCAAAAGTTGTTTGGTCTTCGGGTGTTGCATTCTTCAAAAGTTGATTGGCTTAGATATGATGAATTTTGTACTGTAAACAATTACGACTTGAATCACACCGAACGGTTGTTCTACACCATACGGAGCATTATATATCATTAACACTGCTTTTTAGAATAGTAAATGTAATGACTAATAGCAACAACTTGCTTAATTGATATATTCCCCAAGCTGACAACTTGAAAGCTCCAAAGTACTACATATGAATATGTTAGGATTTGGTCTTTTGGGCTCAAATTTGCTCCAATCCTAATACAGTTTGCAATCTAAAACTTCTTTGTTTATTACCTTATAATCATAGACCTGCATTTAAGCATTAATGACTTAAAGTCCTTCTAAATTCTATATACAGCTTATGATGTGATTTGAAGAAAGGCTGCTTGATTTTATAATTTATTAGTAAGTTGATAGTTTGAATCTATGCTACAGGTAACAAATTTCAATGACTACTAAATGCAATGACTAATAACCAAAACTCGCCAAGTTGATCAGTTTCCCAAGTGTAAGACCCATTTATTCGTACGATGTATATGTGAAGAGCACGTACGACGTATAACGAATATATATATATAGGTAAAGAATATACATATGTGTATCGAGTAAGTATATATGTTGTGTATACATATAGTGTACAAGGGTTGAAAGAAGGGTTGTATAATTGTATAAAGATGATTGTACAATGCGTGTATGAAGGGTACCAAGCATGCACATGTTGATTGTTCGAATGTCGAAGAAAACTGGACGTTGTTTGAGTTATAAGGTGTGTACGTACCTTTTTAACCCCAAATAAATCTTGAGTTAATGTTTCAAAACCTTACCATTAGAAAGGAAATCTTATTATGTTTCCAACGATATTTGATTCATCGAAAATGGAGTTACGGTCAAAAAGTTATGGCCAAAAGAAGTTGCTGAAGTTCGGATGAAATAGGCTAACTCCGCGGCGCGACAAGAATCTCCACGGCCCGGATTTTGCCTATTTTGAGGGTTAGAAAGCTTGAAAATGTTAAATAAAATCACCCTTTAAGCCACGGTGTGGAGGGTTTACTCCGCGGCGCGGAGATAGGCACGATCTGATGCTTTTCAGCCTTTTAATGAGTTAAATGAAGGGAAAAATTGATATTTCACATATGGACGGGTTTTTGAGCCTCAAATCTGATCCCAACCTTATCTAAACCTCGTTTCTTCCATTTTCTTCTCATTCACTTCCATCAAAACCTAGAGAGAGAGGGAGAGGTTCTAGAGAGAATTGGAGATTGGGAGGAGAAGAAGAATGAATCGGGTCAAGTCTCAAGTGTTAAAGTTGTTCATCTAGTTCGTGGCTACGTTGTGGCTGTATTGGTAAGTTCTAACTCCGAATTTCATTATTTGATTTGAGATTCAATGTTAGGGTTTGAACTTAAATTGTCAGGAAACCCATTTAAACTCTTGAAGTGAGTTTATTGATGCTAGTAATCGAGTTTAAAATTATTGTTGGTGGGTTTTGGGTTGGTTGATGATTTAGCCATGATTAGGGCTTTAATTTGGAGTGTAATCACTATGATTTGTGATTATGTTGTTGAAAGAACCCAAATAGGTGTTGTTGGAAACTTGATTTTGAATTGGGTCAAAATAAGAGTTGTAAATTGATTCTGGTGAAGACAAGTGTTTAAAACTTGTGGTTTAGTTAAATTGGCATTGTTGGAACCATTTTCACTAGTGTTAGTGATTATGGAAGTGTTGGAACCATTTTGGGTGTTTTGGTTGACTAATTTTGAAATGGGTCAAAATTAGGGTTCATGTGTCACTTTGGGCAATATAGGTGTTTAACACTTATGTGAAATGTCCCGTTCTTATTGATTAAAAACGTTCCATATTAATTGATTTCTTTGCGAGGTTTTGACCTCTATATGAGACGTTTTTTTTTCAAAGACTGCATTCATTTTTAAAACAAACCATAATCTTTATTTCATAAATAAAGGTTTAAAAAGCTTTACGTAGATTATCAAATAATGATAATCTAAAATATCCTGTTTACACACGACCATTACATAATGGTTTACAATACAAATATGTTATATCAAAATCAGTTTCTTGAATGCAGTTTTTACACAATATCATACAAACATGGACTCCAAATCTTGTCCTTATTTTAGTATGCAACAGCGGAAGCTCTTAGTATTCACCTGAGAATAAACATGCTTTAAACGTCAACAAAAATGTTGGTGAGTTATAGGTTTAACCTATATATATCAAATTGTAACAATAGACCACAAGATTTCATATTTCAATACACATCCCATACATAGAGATAAAAATCATTCATATGGTGAACACCTGGAAACCAACATTAACAAGATGCATATTTAAGAATATCCCCATCATTCCGGGACACCCTTCGGATATGATATTAATTTTGAAGTACTAAAGCATCAGGTACTTTGGATGGGGTTTGTTAGGCCCAATAGATCTATCTTTAGGATTCGCGTCAATTAGGGTGTCTGTTCCCTAATTCTTAGATTACCAGACTTAATAAAAAGGGGCATATTCGATTTCGATAATTCAACCATAGAATGTAGTTTCACGTACTTGTGTCTATTTTGTAAATCATTTATAAAACCTGCATGTATTCTCATCCCAAAAATATTAGATTTTAAAAGTGGGACTATAACTCACTTTCACAAATTTTTACTTCGTCAAGAAGTAAGACTTGGCCACTGGTTGATTCACGAACCTATAACAATATATACATATATATCAAAGTATGTTCAAAATATATATACAATACTTTTAATACATTTTGATGTTTTAAGTTTATTAAGTCAGCTGTCCTCGTTAGTAACCTACAACTAGTTGTCCACAGTTAGATGTACAGAAATAAATCGATAAATATTATCTTGAATCAATCCACGACCCAGTGTATACGTATCTCAGTATTGATCACAACTCAAACTATATATATATTTTGGAATCAACCTCAACCCTGTATAACTAACTCCAACATTCACATATAGAGTGTCTATGGTTGTTCCGCAATATATATATAGATGGGTCGACATGATAGGTCAAAACATTGTATACGTGTCTATGGTATCTCAAGATTACATAATATACAATATAAGTTGATTAGGTTATGGTTGGAATAGATTTATTACTAACTTTCACGTAGGTAAAATGAGTAGTTTTTATCAATCTTGTTTTACTCGCCATTTCTTCGTTTCTAATCCGTTTTGAGTGCTTCCAGTGGCCACGGTTTCGTATTGAACTTAACTTTATGAATCTAAATAGAAAAAGTATAAGTTTATAGTCGGAAATACAAGTTACAAGTCGTTTTTGAAAGAGGTAGTCATTTCCGTCGAAAGAACGACATCTTGATGACCATTTTGAAAAACATACTTTCACTTTGAGTTTAACCATGATTTTTGGATATAGTTTCATGTTCATAAGAAAAATCATTTTTCCAGAAGTATAGCTTTTAAATCAAAGTTCTTCTTAGCTTTTAATTATCCCAACCAAAACAGCCCCCGATTTTACTACGACGGCGTATATCCAGTTTTATGGTGTTTATCGTGTTTCCGGTTTTTAAATCATTAAGTTAGCATATCATATAGATATAGAACATGTGTTTAGTTGATTTTAAAAGTCTAGTTAGAAGGATTAACTTAATTTGCGAACAAGTTTAGAATTAACTAAACTATGTTCTAGTGATTACAAGTTTATAACGTTGAATAAGACAGCTTTTTATGTATGAATCGAATGATGTTATGAACATCATTACCACCTCAAGTTCCTTAGATAAACCTACTGGAAATGAGAAAAATGGATCTAGCTTCAAAGGATCCTTGGATGGCTTGAAAGTTCTTGAACCAGAATCATGACACGAAAACAATTTCAAGTAAGATTTCCACTCGAAATAAGATTGTTATAGTTATAGAAATTGAATTAAAGTTTGAATATGATTATTACCTTGTATTAGAAATATAACATACTGTAAGTAACAAAGGTTTCTTGATCTTGGATGATTACTTGGAATGGATTTAGAAAACTTGGAGTAAACTTGCAATCTTGGAAGTATTCTTGATTTTATGAAACTAGAACTTTTGGAATTTATGAAGAACACTTAGAACTTGAAGATAGAACCTGAGAGAGATCAATTAGATGAATAAAATTGAAGAATGAAAGTGTTTGTAGGTGTTTTTGGTCGTTGGTGTATGGATTAGATATAAAGGATATGTAATTTTGTTTTGATGTAAATAAGTCATGAATGATTACTCATATTTTTGTAATTTTATGAGATATTTCATGCTAGTTGCCAAATGATGGTTCCCACATGTGTTAGGTGACTCACATGGGCTGCTAAGAGCTGATCATTGGAGTTTATATACCAATAGTACATACATATAAAAGTTGTGTATTGTACGAGTACGTATACGGGTGCATACGAGTAGATTTGTTGATGAAACTGAACGAGGATGTAACTGTAAGCATTTTTGTTAAGTAGAAGTATTTTGATAAGTGTTTTGAAGTATTTCAAAAGTGTATGAATACATATTAAAACACTACATGTATATACATTTTAACTGAGTCGTTAAGTCATCGTTAGTCGTTACATGTAAATGTTGTTTTGAAACCTTTAGGTTAACGATCTTGTTAAATGTTGTTAACCCAATGTTTATAATATCAAATGAGATTTTAAGTTATTATATTATCATGATATTATGATGTACGAATATCTCTTAATATGATCTATATACATTAAATGTCGTTACAACGATAATCGTTACATATATGTCTCGTTTCAAAATCATTAAGTTAGTAGTCTTATTTTTACATATGTAGTTCATTGTTAATACACTTAATGATATATTTACTTATCATTTAACATAATTAACCAAGTGTATCAATATCTTAATATGATTCATATGTACCTAGTAAGACGTTATAATGATAATCGTTATATATATCGTTTTCGAGTTTCTTAATTTAATAGTCTCATTTTTATGTATATAACTCATTGTTAAAATACCTAATGAGATACATACTTATAATAAAATCATGTTAACTATATATATAACCATATATATGTCATCGTATAGTTTTTACAAGTTGTAACGTTCGTGAATCACCGATCAACTTGGGTGGTCATTTGTCTATATGAAACCTATTCCAATTAATCAAGTCTTAATAAGTTTGATTGCTTAACATGTTGAAAACACTTAATCATGTAAATATCAATTTCATTTAATATATATAAACATGGAAAAGTTCGGGTCACTACATTATGGTTTGGTTTGATTGGTGTATTAGGACCATTTTCACTTGTGTTAGTGATTATTGGTTAGTTTGGGGTGTGGTTTGTGCTTGAAAGTGCATTTGGGTCGAAATTGCACTAAATGTCAATTTGGGTTGATTTGTAAATCCACCCTAATTGTGTTGCTTATTATGTGATAAATGGAATATGTACGTTCCATTGGCGAGTTGCGGGTTTGGATTGCACTTCATCGAGACGTTTAAGGTGAGTGTAAATTTACTATACTCATAAGTATGTGTAAAATAGGTGCGTGTGTGTGGAGTGACCCTTGCGCGGGTTTACTTTATGTTTGTGTGGGAGAACGGACTCTATGAGTTTTAGGTCCTTGAGGCACATTTGTGCGTGTTGGGTTACCACTCTTGATGTTGTGATTGACTAGCGTATTTGATAAACCCATTGGCGACGGGTTTTGCTAGCGTTTGTCGTGAAGATGATTCGGGTAGTGAATCGTGTGATGTTCGGATTCACTAAGGCGCGTGAAGTTCGGCCAACCCTATTGTGATGTTTGACTAAGGTATGAGTCGCGTGATGTTCGGATTCATAAAGGCGCGTGAAGTTCGGCCATCCTTAATAGTCAAGTTGTTTGAAGGTAGTGAGTCACGTGAATTTCGGATTTACTAAGGCGCGTGAAGTTCGGCCAACCTTCATGTGGTTTAGGTTAAGGGGTTAACCTTGTTGACGTTGTTGATTATATTTATTGTATATGCGTATATCCTTATTGTTGTATTGTAGCTAATCTTGTGGCGTTAGCTTGGGGTTTACGTAGCGTGTAGCTACTTTGTGTATGTGCTCTTTTGTAGCTTGTTTACCATGCGGAGGTGGTATGTGTTTACTTTTCGTGCTTAGTGATGCGTAGCCATTTTATGCATATGTATGTGTATAGTATCTTTACATTCACTAAGCATTAGCTTACCCTCTCGTTATTGATATTTTTATATGTTCGCGTGATGGCGGCTCGGGTAAGCGTAGGGATTAGAGATCTTGGCTAGGTTGCTTTAGAAGATCTTGCTTTTGGACTCGATATAGGATTGGGTAGCGTAGTCCTAATCACCATGCTCGGTTTTGTGTAAAACTAACTAGTCGGGTCATGTAACGTATTTTTGGTTTAGTCAAATGGGTCATGAGTATAACCCGGTTTATGATTTAATTATGTAACGTACGTTTTATTAAAGTTGTTAGACGTAATGCGATAACAAATACGTTTTGGGAATTGTGTAATGGGACCTAAAGTGTTATTTATAGTATATTAAAAAGAAAAAAATTTTATGGGCCGGAAATCGACGGGTTGGGTCGTTACACCAAGCGGCCTCACCATTAACATCTCCAAAGTACTACATACTAATAAGTTAAAATTGATCTTTTGTGCTCAAACTTGCTCCAATGCTCCTAATACAGTTTGTAATCTAAAAGTGCTTTGCTTATTGTCTTAAAATAATTAACCTGCATTTTGGTGTTAATGACATTACATTGTTTTAAGTTGTATATCCAACGTATGTTGTAATTTGAAGAAAGGTTGCCTAAAAACATATAGCCATTATGACCACTACTTTGCAATCATAGTCAATTATATTTGATAATACTCAAGACAAACAACATAAAGACCAAAAAAAATTAATTCAACAACTTTACTTCGCTGCGGAGTACGTAATGAGATAAATTTTTCTTTACTAATAATGTAAGATTAAGATTAAGATGTTAAAAGGTACCCAAAATAAAAGTTAATAAGCTGCATATATTACTGGACTATTATTCAAATGGATAGATAAAGTAAGATGAGTTGTTTACCTCAATTTATAAAGAGTGCGCGTTTTGCATTTGTGTGAGGTTCATCTTCACCTGTCTTCTGTGTGGTCGTGGCGTACACATGTGTTTGTTCAGTTTATCTATTATCAGAGTGTAAGAATACAATATTTGTTAAGAAATTCTATGTTAGCTTTACTTGGATGGTAGGTTATGTGGTTGGTACCTGTTTCTGTGTACTTTTGGCAATTGCTATTTGCTATCTGCTATCCGGTATAGGTTTTACGTGTTCATTCGATAGTGTCAAAGGTATGGTGTAATCCCTACACAAATTGTGTAATCTCTACGCGCTAGTATACATAAATTGTGTTTTGAGGTTGCATTACTCGGCTATAATCCCTACAAGTTTTTGTCTGTCATCCGAGCTTTATTCAAAGGTGAGTCTACAGTTTCGCTTTTTACACGTTTTCAGGGATGAGAATACACGCTGTTATACTTACATTATCAAATGCTTTTTGTATTGACACGAGTACTATATATGCATATTGAGTTTGTTCACAAAGCCTCTAGCTTTAATACTTTTAATACCATCGGTGTAAGCACAATTTACATGGACGGATCCCTTAGGTTGACAACCTCACCCTACAATATTAACTGTGGTGCATTTACTTTGAACATTAAATACACTCGAACAAGTGTAAAACATTTTATGAGGTAAAGGTGAGTGTAGTGGTTTCCATACTCGGGTCATTGCTAGTATTCATGTGCTCATAGATTATGCAAACGTTTCGTAACTTGGAGTTGTACTTGTAAAATCTCGTGGTCAAGGAATTTAAACTATTTTTCTGATAACTGTTTTCAGATACTGTTACAACATTTAAAACTGTAGATTTACCAACATTATTTGTTGACCTGTTTTGCGTGTTTTATTCTCAGGTCCTTAAGAGGTAGGCTTCCGCTGTGTTTGCTGCATGTCTGGCCGTGGAGTCAGCATACTATTTAATGAACATTATTTACTTTCGCATTTAAAACTTTTATAACTGTTTAAATACTGTTGGCTTGTGGTTACGATCACAACAGTGTTTCTATTTTGGGATTATTTACTTATGTTTTGAAGTCAACTTTTAATAAAATTAAATGCAATTGCCTTAAACGTCTCATATAGAGGGCGTAACTGTTAACTGTAGGACCTTGATTAACACGCCGTCAGATGGAAATTTGGCTGGGTGTTATAGATGGTATCAGAGCTAACGGTTCGTAGGGAAACTAGGACTTGCATTAGTGTGTCTGATTTGGTCATTACGACACATTAGTGAGTCTAGACTATGACCGGGACTTAGTCATTACATGAGTACTTTATGACTAACGTTATTTGTTTGACTAACATGCTTTATATGTGTTCTTATCTTGTGAGTTAGATGTCACAGGATTCCGGAAACAGTAGCAACAACTCAAGTGTGGCTGAGGTGAATGCACCTGCTCCTGCTCCAGCACCAGCACCTGCTCCACACCAGATGCCTAACTATCCCGTTAATCTTTATGAGTTGGACCTGATTCATACTAATCGAAACAGGAATGTAGTTGATCGTGTTAATGCTTTGAGTGATGTTGTGAGGACATACCCCCATCCTGATGATCTCGACAGGTTGGACTCAAGGGTTACGTCCCTACACACTTATATGTACGAGACCGAAGCAAGGTTCTTCGACATGGAGCGATTAATAGTAGCCTTGACTGCCAGGGTTGATGCGTTAGAGGTAGAACGTGATAGGCCGAGGAATGATGGACCTGCCTCCCGTACCCGTCAGAAGAGGAAGTGAAGGGTCATCCGACCATGTGCTCTCTTTTCTTTTTCATCCACCATCCTTTCTTTATTTGATTATATAAGACTTATCGGGTGTTTTAAACCGGGCTACTAGTACGTTATGTTTATCGTTTGGATTATTACTTTTGGAATTTGGTTTATTACTCTTTGGATTTTATTATAATAATGGTGGATTATGCTATGAATAACTATTATCTTTTATTGCATGCGGTAATATTCTGTATTTAGTAACATTGTATGATTATACTACTTGTGTTTTGTGATACTGCCATGATTATCATTATTGTTACTACTTAGTACTACTACCATTGCTATCACTACATAACACTAGTACCACCACTATTACCCCTAATGTCACTACTACCACTACTATCACTACATGTACTACTTACACTACTTCTCACTACTTACGAATCTCTTCGTACTAATATTATTTACTAGTCATCAACACTCGTTGCTAGTATATTTTTATATATATCGTTGTTTTTACACTGACCTAGTGTGTTTTCCTGTGTTGAAGATGCCTCCAAAGGAATCAACTGCCACTCAGATAAGGAGAATGGTCGCCGAAGGAATTGTGGCCGAAAGAGCTGAACTACTGAGAGAACTCAATAACGCCCGCAACAGTAACGATCGTGGTGGTTCGAGCAACACCAATGGGAACGGCACTCAAATATGTAATGGATGTTCTTACAAGACATTCACTAGTTGCAACCCGCATCCTTTCAACGGAACTGAAGGAACAGTTGGTCTCACTCGATGGTTTGAAAAGCTTGAGTTGGTTTTCCGCATCAGCGAGTGTAATGATATTGACCGGGTAGGTTTTACTACGGGCACACTGTCGGACAGTGCACTCACCTGGTGGAACAACTATGCTCAATCCCTGGGTCATGATCAAGCTTATGCCCTACCTTGGGATACCTTGAAGCAAAGAATGATAGAAGAGTATTGTTCACGAAATGAGATTAAGAAAATGGAACGCGAGTTCCGAGAGCTGAAGTTGGTAGGCAGTGATCTTACCGCCTACAACAAGAGATTCTTTGAGTTGTCTTTGATGTGTCCTGAGATGGTTACTCCGGATAGGCGTAAGGTGGAACTGTACATCGAAGGTCTAAGTGAGAATATTCAAGGCAGGGTCACTACTTTTAAACCCGCAAACGTGCAAGAAGCTATTGACATGGCTAGTTTGTTACTGGACCAGATTGCCCAAAGAGGAAAGGGTACTGCAGTGAATGAGAATAAGACCAATGATGGTAAGAGGAAGTGGAATGGTGGTCAAGATAAGAATTTTAACCAACAGCCATTCAAGAAGCAAGATACTTACCGCAACGACACTGGGGTCTCCGTAACTAACTCCGGGTATAAGGGCAAAAAGCCACAATGTCAAAAGTGTGGCAAGCATCACACAGGAAACTGTGTTGTTCTAATTTGTGACCGGTGCAAGAAGTTTGTCCATTTGGCGAAAGATTGTAAGGTTAACCTCAACGAAAACACCAACAACAACAACATTGCAAGCAATGCGAACAATGCTGGTAATGGTAAGAACTGTTATGGTTGTGAACAGCCGGGCTATTTCAAGAGGGACTGTCCTAAGAACAACAACAATGAGAATGCTCGAGGCAGGGCGTTCAACATCAATTCCGCAGAAGCTCGTGATGATCCGAAGCTAGTCACGGGTACATTTTCACTAAATGATCAACCTGTTTATGTTTTGTTTGACACTGGTGCTGATAGAAGTTTTATATCTAAGGATGTCTGTCACAATGTTAAAAATCCCGTTTCTCCCTTAGATAACGTGTATTCTATAGAACTAGGGAATGGTAACTTGATGAGAGCCGATAAGATTTATCGCGGTTGTACTTTGACGTTAGAGGGTAAGCCTTTTAGCATTGATGTGATACCTATTAAATTGGGAAGTTTTGACCTTGTGGTTGGAATGGACTGGTTAGCTGATAACAAAGCCGAGGTGGTCTGTGACCTAAAGGCTATTCGTATTCCTATTGCTGACGATGAACCTATGATGATTTATGGAGAGAAGAACGGTTCACAATTACATCTTATAAACTGCTTGAAAGTTCAGAGATATGTGAGAAAGGGATGTATCGCGTTTTTGGCTCATGTAAGCCAAATTGTACCTGATGAAAGGAGACCCGAAGACGTTCCTATAGTTAAGGAATTTCTTGTAAGGTGTGTTTGTTTTTTAAGATATTTTTGTCTGAAGATCTACGGACCATGTCTGTAGAGAAGATGTGGTCTGAAGATCTGTATGCTGACTAGTGAAGACTGTTTGTTTTTATGTCTGCAAAATTCGATTTTGTTCTTAATTAATGTATGGAGTATTTTTTTTTATTATCATTTATCGAATAATTTAGTGCATAATAATTAACTAATACATAATAATTAACTTTTAACCAATATAAAATATGAATTTGAAGTGAAATAACGTATATATTAATAAAATGTAATGTAATATATATAGTTATATACTCTAATACGTAATATAATATAGTAATAAAAGAAAAGTTTTCTTGAAAGGTTATTACTTATTACTTTGAAATCTGTAATCATATTCATCCACCACTTTCTGGACTCTACTCCTTCTCTACTATATCGATTCATTTCACCACAACAAATCTTCTTGTTCTTTTCTACTTTGATTGGAGTATAATTGTTTGCATCTATCTCTCTATAACTTTTCTATCTGTTTTGTTACAAAAAGTATACCCAATATAATCAGACATGGGTAGTTCAAACAATCAAACCATGAGACAACATTAATTAAATAAATAAGAAGAAGACAGTGCACAAGAAATATATCGATTTAGTGTGGTCAGAGGTGGTCTCGTTGGTGGTAGTGTCATCGGTGTTGGTGTCGTTGGCGGTGGTGTCATCGGTGTTGGTGCCGTCGGCGGTGGTGTCGTCGGTGATGGGTAGTAAGTAGCAAAGAGTTGGAAGAGAAGGGAGTGTGGTTGGAAGAGAAGTGAAGAGATTGGGACAGAATGAAAAAATAATCAATTGTTTGCAAGATTTGGAAGCTATATAATAAAGCTTCTAATTTGAAGAACTTTGCAGATATTTTTTTAGCTTATGTATTTAAGAAAACAAACCATCTTCAACAAAAACGTCTGCCCGCCCGCAGACATAAGACATAAAAAGGTCTTCAATGTCAAAAACAAACAACCCCGAAGTTTTTTCGGAGGAGTTACCTGGTCTCCCACCGCATTGAGAAGTTGAGTTTCAGATAGATTTAGTGCCAGGAGCGGCAGCGGTGGCACGCGCACCGTACAGACTTGCACCCCAGAGCTTCAAGAGTTGTCTAGCCAATTGCAAGAGTTGTTAGACAAGGGATTTATCCGACCAAGTTCTTTGCCTTGGGGAGCTCCAGTCTTGTTTGTTAAAAAGAAGGATGGGTCGATGAGATTGTGTATCGACTACAGAGAATTGAACAAGTTGACAATCTAGAATCGGTATCCGCTACTGAGGATTGATGACTTATTTGATCAACTACAGGGATCTAGTTGTTATTCGAAGATTGATTTGAGATTCGGGTATCATCAATTGAGAGTCAAAGAAGCTGATGTCCAGAAGACGGCGTTTAGAACACGTTATGGACATTATGAGTTTACAGTGATGCCGTTTGGTTTGACGAACGTACCAGCAGTGTTCATGGACCTCATGAACCGTGTGTGTAAGCCATACCTAGATAAATTTGTCATTGTGTTTATTGATGATATATTGGTGTACTCTAAGAACAAGGAAGAGCACGAACAGCATCTACGATCGATATTGACCATGCTTAGAAAAGAGCAGTTGTATGCAAAGTTCTCTAAGTGTGACTTTTGGTTACCAGAGGTACAATTTCTTGGCCATGTTGTAGGGGCCAATGGAATACAGGTCGATCCAGCAAAGATTGAGTCGGTTAAGAATTGGGAAACTCCAAAGACGCCAACTCAGATCCGGCAATTTTTGGGTTTAGCTGGTTACTACAGGAGATTCATCGAGGGATTCTCTAAGATTGCCTGACCATTAACCGCGTTGACTCATCAGGGCAAGAAGTATGAGTGGTCAGAACCGAAAGAAACTGCATTTCAGTTGTTGAAGGAGAAGTTAACAATTGTACCGATATTGTCTCTACCCGAGGGAAGTGAAGATTTTGTTGTTTATTGTGATGCTTCACGTCAATGAATGGGTTGCGTACTCATGCAACCAAATAAGGTTATTGCTTATGGATCGCGACAGTTAAAGATTCATGAGCAGAACTACACTACGCACGACCTTGAATTAGGAGCTGTTGTCTTTGCACTTAAAATGTGGAGACACTACCTGTATGGAACCAAGTTTACTATCTTCACTGATCATAAGAGTTTACAGCACATATTCAATCAAAAACAGCTCAACATAAGACAACGACGTTGGATGGAACTACTTAACGATTATAACTGCGAACTTCAATACCATCCGGGCAAAGCGAATGTTGTGGCAGATGCTTTAAGCAGAAAGGAGCGAGAGAAACCCCTCAGGGTTAAAGCTCTTAACATAGTTGTCTGTATAAATCTCACATCACAGATCCATGAAGCACAACGAGAAGCCATGAAGCAAGAAAATGTCGATGTTGAATTTCTCAGAGGAATGGATAAGGAATTTGACATCAAGGAGGACGGAACACGGTACTTTGCTAATCGAATCTGGGTACCAAAGTTTGGTGGATTGAGAGAACTAGTGTTGGAGGAAGCACACAAGTCAATGTACTCAATTCATCCGGGATCAGATAAAATGTATCAAGATTTGAAGGCGTTTTATTGGTGGCCAAATTTGAAGGCTGATATTGCTACCTATGCCAGTAAGTGCTTGACTTGCACTAAGGTCAAGGCTGAACATCAGAAGCCATCAGGGTTATTAACTCAACCAGAGATTCTCCAGTGGAAGTAGGAAGGTATTACCATGGACTTCATCACGAAACTGCCGAGAACAGTGGGAGGTTACGATACTATTTGGGTTATCGTGGATCGTCTCGCAAAGTCTGCACACTTCTTACCGAGAAGAGAAACTGATAAGATGGAGAAGTTGGCTCAGATCTACAATAATGAAGTCGTCTCTAGGCATGGAGTGCCTATTTCTATCATATATGATCGCGATAGCAGATTCACTTTCAGGTTTTGGCAGTCATTATAGAAAGCAATGGGGACCCATTTAGATATGAGTACAGCATATCACCCCAGACAGATGGCCAAAGCGAACGAACTATTCAGACTTTTGAGAACATGTTACGAGCATGTGTAATTGATTTTGGAAACGGATGGGATAAGTACTTACCACTAGCTGAGTTCTCATACAATAACAGCTACCATGCGAGCATAAAAGTTGCACCTTTCGAAGCGTTGTACGGAAGGAAATGTAGATCTCCCGTTTGTTGGAGTGAATTGGGGGATAGTCAGTTGACAGGTCCTGAGATTATTCAGGAGACAACTGAGAAAGTTCTACAGATTCAGGAATGATTGAGAACGGCTTGGAGTCGTCAAAAGAGTTACGTCGATGTTAGACGGAAGGACATAGAATTCCAAGTTGGTGACAAATTTATGCTTAAAGTATCACCTTGGAAGGGTGTCGTACGTTTTGGAAAATGAGGTAAATTGAGTCCTAGATATGTTGGACCATTCGAGATAATCGAAAGAGTCGGACCGGTAGCTTACAAGTTGGAACTTCCATAAGCACTCAGTTGTATACACGACGTTCTTCACGTATCCAACTTGAAGAAGTGCTTAGCCGATGAGAATTTGATTATTCCATTAGAGGAACTAGGTATCGACGACAAACTTCATTTCATTGAAGAGCCTGTCGAAATCTTGGGTCGTGAGGTCAAAAGTTAAAGCAAATCAGAATTCTTATCGTTAAAGTTCGGTGAAACGCGAGAAGAGGACCAGAGTTCACGTGGGAGCGTGAAGATCAAATGAGACAAAAGTACCCGCAACTGTTTCCCGAGGAAACTACTTCAGTGGACGATCACTAAAATTTCGAGATGAAATTTTCAATAACAGGTGGGTAATGTAACAACCCTGCTTTTTCCGTCACTTTCGTTAACTTTCTGTTAATTAATTTAACGGCGATTACTTGACTTTTATGCGTTTATGTGTAATAAATACATACTTGATCCTTGGAGGGTTACAATAATTAATATGGGTTGATATTAATGTGAATAAACATTTCAGATAAAGAAATACGATAAAAACGATACGGTTTTGATAACTGCTTTTCGAGCAACGAAACGCTCGGGTTTATTTTAATAATTAATTTATTAATTATTAACTTTTTAAAAATATTTAATTTATTGGGTTTTTAATAAATTAAATGTTTGATTGCGTTTTAACGACCGGTTTAGCATTCCGGGCCTTCGGTACGACTAAACGGCACTTGAAACGGACCACGAGTACAAGCTTTTACACAAAACGAGCCCGAGATCCGAGCCAGAGGCCACATGGCCGTGACCTCATACATCATCATCCTTGATCCCATGATTAGCCCATGCATGACTATTAGTTTTAGGCCCATGTTTGTTGACTTTTGATTTTTAAACACTAAATAACTAACTAGATAATTCTCTAAACAATTATTACACCCTCATTCTATCCTACATCCACAAAAGTGGAGCTCATTCCTCCTCCCTCTCTTCTTCTTCACGTCAAACACACACACACACACATACAAATCAACCATCAAACTTGCTTGTTTGCTCTTACTCGTTTGATCAATCTTGCTCCGATCGTCGTTCTCTACGCGCTAGTATACACAAATTGTGTTTTGAGGTTGCATTACTCGGCTATAATCCCTACAAGTTTTTGTCTGTCATCCGAGCTTTATTCAAAGGTGAGTCTACAGTCCCGCTTTTTACACATTTTCAGGGATGAGAATACACGCTGTTATACTTACATTATCAAATGCTTTTTGTATTGACACGAGTACTATATATGCATATTGAGTTTGTTCACAAAGCCTCTAGCTTGAATACTTTTAATACCATTGGTGTAAGCACAATTTACATGGACGGATCCGTTAGGTTGACAACCTCACCCTACAATATTAACTGTGGTGCATTTACTTTGAACATTAAATACACTCGAACAAGTGTATAACATTTTATGAGGTAAAGGCGAGTGTAGTGGTTTCTATACTCGGGTCATTGAGAGTATTCATGTGCTCATAGATTATGCAAACGTTTCACAACTTGGAGTTGTACTTGTAAAATCTTGTGGTTAAGGAATTTAAACTATTTTTCTGATAACTGTTTTCAGATACTGTTACAACATTTAAACCTGTAGATTCACAAACATTATTTGTTGACCTGTTTTGCGTGTTTTATTCTCAGGTCCTTAAGAGGTAGGCTTCCGCTGTGTTTGCTGCATGTCTGGCCGTGGAGTCAGCATACTATTTAAAGAACATTATTTACTTTCGCATTTAAAACTTTTATAACTGTTTAAATACTGTTGGCTTGTGGTTACGATCACAACAGTGTTTCTATTTTGGGATTATTTACTTATGTTTTGAAGTCAACTTTTAATAAAATTCAATGCTATTGCTTTAAACGTCTCATATAGAGGGCGTAACTGTTAACTGGGGGACCTTGATTAACACGCCATCAGATTGAAATTTAGCTGGGTGTTATATATGGCGGCGTTGTTGAATTTTTATTATTTTTGTTAATTTAATGAGTAGCAAATATTATGGTAAAATGTGAGATAAGAAAAAGCTTTCGATAAAATATTCACCTTATATTGTCGATGTCGATTACTCTTATAGTTGAATGGGCTGCTACACCCGACTTGAAAATTCTTATTGGTCCAATAATCTGAACGCAGCCCATGTGATCTGTTGATAAGAAATTTGTTGTAAATATTATTGATAAGTTTATTATTATTTGGTGTTATATATAAGTCGCTCACCTGTCGCAAACTGCTCTCTTGGTGTTCTTTCCTTTATATTATCGTGAGAGTTGAATTCAACGTAGTATGCAGAGAATCTTGCTGGATCAATAGTTTCGAAGTTTCTAGCTTTTCCAAAACGTAAGGTCGTATTCCTGGGCTTCGGGTTCAAGCCAGAAATCATTACCATTTGCTCCATTCTGTTTATTACGGAGTACATTTTATTGATCAGTTTGTCTGAATAGTTACAATAATATCATAAAAGTTGGCATATGTAGTTAAAAACATCAAAAAATTTCAAAAATAGCAGCATGAAAACTAAAATATATTACCTTCAAGGAAAAAGCTCATGAAAAACATGTTACTTTCAGATTCAACCTGAAAAACAACAAACAATTAGGAAATTGTAAGGAAAAGTACATATAAAGCCAACTCAGTATAGTGATGAGAAGTAAAAAACAACATTACTATTACACAAAAAAAAACACACATAAATACCAAATATAAATGCCAACCCAAATAGAAAGAGTCTGAATGAAAAAATTTACAACTTAAGCTATAACATTAGATACACATACAGTGGCATTCATAAAAATCAGTTAGTCATTCGAGTGTATACTTGAACCCCTAAAAAAAACTCTTTCAGACATTTTAACAAACACTTTGTGGGCACCAACAGAGACAACTTAGTTTTAATCCAACTATTTCAAAGTCACACTCAATATACTACACATACAGTGAACTACAGATAAATCACTTAGTCATTATACATAAGTACAAATTCAAACAAAATAACATTAGTTTAGGATTTAATTAAAAAAAAGTTACACTATCATTACCTTTTTTTTTTTCTAGCAGCGCTCATCATCACAATCAACAATAGAATTTAAAAAGATAAAAAATACAGCACTATACAAAGGAGACAACCGATTAAGTAGAGCCAGAACATAACATCAAAGAAACTGAGGTTGCATCGATGATGACGGTGGTAGCAGCGGTAGCGATTGCAGCGGATAGCAGCACCAATGGTCTTCCTGCGAACTCCTCGCACAACCTAATTTTGGTTTGATTTTGATCTGGTGGGGTTGAAGCTCGTAGAGTGAAGAAGAAGATGATGAAGAAGCTTCTGGGATTTGATGGAAGAAAGGAGGGTGTAAAAAGGGAGAGTACCATCTGGGCCAATAGTGTGAGATCTTGGGAGAAAAAAAAATGCTGCAGAAAAACAGTGTTTTTTGGGTATGGGACGGTCCGTATCGGTTGTCATTTACAGCAATTAGTATATATATAAATAATAATAATAATAATAAATAATACAAATAATAATCAAAATAATCATAGTTATAGTAGTAGTAGTAGTAGTAGTAGTAGTAATAATAATAATAATAATAATAATAATAATAATAATAATAATAATAATAATAATAATAATAATAATAATAATAATAATAATAATAATAATAATAATAATAATAATAATAATAATAATAGAAAGCAACCCTACTCGATAATTCTTATTCTAACCCTCCACACATCCCTATCTGAAGTCATGTCATCAGTCAACAAAAGCTCCCTCATATCGAGCTTTAGTCTATCCATCCACCTACGAGTATGTCTACCCCTTCTCCTTACAGCTTACGCCGTCAACAGCGAGTGCCTCGACTCTCCTAGCCGGGGCACTATGTGGTCGCCTCATCACGTGCCCAAACCATTTAAGTTGTTCTTCTCTTAGCTTGTCGATGATGCTTCTGACTCCAAGGTTTTCCCTAAACACACCATTTGAAATCATATCTAACATGGTTTATCACACGTCCACCTAAGCATCCTCATTTATGCCACCTCCATCCTTATCTCTTGGGTCTTCTTTATTGGCCAATAATCTGATCCGTACAACATGGCAGATCTAATTTCCACCTTGAAGAATTTCCCTTTCAATTTGAGCGGTATCTTCTGGTCGCAGAAGACACCTTTCGCTGCTCTCCACTTCAACCAACCTACCTTAATACGATGGGTCACGTGCTCGTCTATCCTCCCCAATTTGTGTTGGACCGAGCCTAGATATCTGAACGAATCTTGTGGATGCAAGATCTAGTCCTCGATGCTGATATTCCCTTCAATGTTGGGTCACATCTCAATCCTGATGAAGTCACACCTAAGATATTCCGTCTTTTGTCTACTAATCTGTAGACCATTTTGTTCTAAGGCCTCCCTCTATTGTTCCAGTCTTCTATTAAGCTCATCCTTGGATTCCGATACAAGCACAATATCATCGCCAAAAAAATCAAACACCAAGGGATGCTCTCTTGTATTCCTCATGACAGCTCGTCGATGATCAAGGCGAAAAGGAAAGGGCTAAGGGCAGATCCCTGGTGCAGGCCTACTTCTATCCGGAAAAACTCAGTGTTTCCGACAGGCGTCCTAACGCAAGACTTCGCCCCTTCGTATATATCAATAATTTCTCTAATATATCTGCTTGGGATACCTCTAGCATTAAGGTTCTTCCAAATCAGCTTTCGCGGGACACAATCATATGATTTTCTAAGTCTAAAAAGGCCATCTGTATGCTCTTTTGCTTTTCCCTATACTTCTCCATAAGGCTCCTTACAATATGAATTGCCTCCATCGAAGAGTGTCCCGGCATGAAACCAAATTGGTTCTCTGAAATAGTGGTTTCACGTCGAAGTCTTGTCGCAATCACTCTCTCCCAAAGCTTCATAGTATGACTTAGTAACTTTATACCTCTATAGTTACCACAAATTTGGGCATCCCCTTTATTTTTGTAGATGGGGATAATCTCGTCGAATCTCCATTCCGTAGGCATTTTATAGCTTCTAAACGTCTTGTTGAAAAGGCATGTCAACCACCAAAGACCATCCTCACCAAGGCACCACCACGCCTCTATTGGGATCTGATCTGGTCCTACAGCTTTGTTTCTTCCCATCTTTCATAGTGCCGGTCTTACTTCTTCCTGACAGATCCTCTTACAAAAATTGTTGTTCTGGAATTGTCCTATTCCCAAGTCTTGTAAGTCCTCTTGGTTCCCGAGTCCTCCCCCAACGAAAAGAGATGAGAAATACCCTTCCCAAGGTTGTAAAAGTCATGATTCGGGGATGCATCGGTCGATACCTAAAAAGGATGCGTCGGATGAGTCGGGGACGCATCGGGGACGCGTCGGGGACGCATCGATCGTTGACCAACGTTGACTTTATTAATAATTTCTTAAATATATATTTATATATGAATAAAATAGTTTATTATGTACCATAAATTTCTTAAATAAGAACTTGAATTTAAATACAATCAAACTTCAAACTCAATTAATGTTACCGAGTACATAATCAGTAAGGACACAGAGAAAAGAGCGGCCCAAAAAATGAAAACAAACCCTAATTTTAAAACATATCACATCTTGACGAAAATTTGACTGATTTTGACTGTTTTTGACCAACTTTGACCGTCTTTGACAGACTTTGACCAAACTTTTAGCTTTGACCGTCTTTTGAGTCGTTTTCAAAAAAACGAGACGGAGAACCCAAAAAAACAACGCATCGGCCGACGCGTCGGCCAAGTCTGCCGACTTTTACACCACTGACCCTTCCCATCTTTTCCTAATTTCATCTTCCTTCATTATGATTATCCCGGCTTCATCCTTGATAAACTTGATGTTATCTATATCCCCCCTTCTGCGCTCCTTAGATTTCACAATCCTGTACATATCATTAGCTCCTTCTTTAGAGTCTAGTTTCTTATACAATTCTTCATACGCTTTATCTTTTACACATGCAACAACCTTCTTTACTTCTTTTTTGGCTTCTTTATATCTCTCTTCTGCCCTAGTTCTATCCTCACGTGTCCCCTCTTGGCAAGTAATGAGCTCCCTAAACCTCTGTTGCTTGAGCGCGACTTTGGTTTGAACCTCATCACTAATCCACCACGACTCTCTACTAGACTTATGTCCTCTAGATGTCCCTAATGCCACTCCTAAGGATTCCTTGGCTACATCTCTAATAATAGACGTAGACTATTCCACATCTTATCAGCATCGCCATGCGTTACAGTTTCCACGGTTGCCTCAACTCTTTCCAAAACTGAAACTTTAAAAGTTTCGACTTTCACTTCATTGAGGTTCTTCAATAGGATCCTAGGTTGGGCGGGTTTCACCCCCTGATAACCTGTCTCTGAAGAACTAAGTTCATGACCAATAATCTGTGTTGGGAGGAACAGGTCCAGGTAGTCGAACCCTACAGTCTCCGCAAGCCCTAAGGTGTCTTTTGCAAAGCAGCAAATAGTCAATCTGGGTACTATGGCCCCCACTATGAAAAGTTGCTAGCTGCACTTCCGTCTTCTTAAAGAAGGAATTTGCAACAACCAACTCGTGGGCAACGACAAATTCGAGAATAGAATGCCCTTCTTCATTTCGAACTCCGTACCAAAGCCCCCATGGACTCATGTATATCCCTCTGAATTAGTTTCTATATGTCCATTAAGATCTCCTCCAATAAGTAATTGATGGTCAGCGAGGCAACTCCTCACAACTGCATCTAACGATTCCCAAAAGAGCCTTTTCTCATCTTCGCCTAACCCCGCATGAGGCGCGTAAATGCTAATGACCATGTAAGTCTCCTCCTGGATAACTAACCTAACTGAAATAATCCTATCACTACACCTACCCACACCCACAACAAAATCCTTATAAGGATGTCTTATAATGATTCCTACCTCGTTTCTAGCTACCCAGAACCCGCAAACCATAACTTGTGGTTGTAAATGGCAACCGCCTCCTCACCCCTCTATCTAGTCTCTTGGACACACAATATGTCTACTTTACAATTAAGTAAAGTATCAACAAGCTCACGGGATTTGCTAGTCAAAGATCCTACATTCCAACTTCCTACTCTAATCTTTACTGGGTTTACTAACCTATTGCCACTTTTAGCCCTCTAAACCTACCCTCCGCTAAGTGCGAAGGACATGAACTCAAGTGACCATCTCTACGAGAAGTGTCTATCTTAATTTATACAAGAAATAAAGATGATAATAATGTAAATAATAAATAAATAAATATAAAGACAAGTATACTAAGAAAATAATAATGTAGATAATAGCAGGAGGTAGAAGAAGCGGTCACCGGGCGAAAAATTTGATTTCCGATAGCTGGCGGCGGTACTCAACGGGAAAAGGTGTAGTCGGCGAACAAAAAAAGGTTTATTCATGTGAGAAAAAAGTCTTTGGTCCAGTTTCGTTGTCAGTGATATATCACCCGCCGGTAATTGGCCGGAAAAACAAGATTTTCCACCGGAAAACACTCAACACCGGCAGTTTCTCCTGGTGGCGCGTGGAAGCTCCAACATCAGCAAACCTAGTGGCGAATTCCGGTCACACTGCTTTCGGATGAATTGGGGATGACTTATTGGTTGATCCATTCTGGTCACACTGCTTTGGGAGCTCGAGTGAAACTTCATATCGAAATTCGAGGGACTTGATCTAGTGGCGAATTCCATTTCGTACGATTGAATAAAGGATTTTTCAATATGAAATGATTTCCGGCTATCGGATGGTATTCTAATTACATAGAATATCTATATATATAGAGCAAAAGATTTCGTAGATTACGGAGGAATTTAAAGAATATACTAGGCATAGTTTACAGTAACAGATACGCTAAGATATGAATTAGCAGATACGCTAAGATATGAATTTTGTCTATACACTATTCATGCAATCAATGTAGTAAGATGTGTCTAGACTAAGAATGGTAAGCAGGTAATTTCCTAAGGATGATAAGTAGGTAATTTTCGACTAGCATTGATAAGCAAAAGTTTTGACATGCAGACACGATCGAAGTCCAGACTCACTAATGCATCTAAACAACTATCAGTTAGACACACTAATGCAAGACCTGGTTGGCTAAGACCACCGCTCTGATACCACATGAGACGACCCGTCCTAATCCATAAGGACGAATACTATAACATATGATTACATCGCGAGGTTCTAACCTCTATATGATATATTTTACAAACATTGCATTCGTTTTTTAAAAGAAAAACTTTCATTATATCGAAAGTTAACAGACATGCATACCATTTCATAATATATCAAACTATAATTGACTTAATAATAATCTTGATGAACTCAACGACTCGAATGCAAATATATATACATACATATATATATATATATATATATATATATATATATATATATATATATATATATATATATATATATATATATATATATATATATATATATATATATATATATATATATATATATGTATATATATATATATATATATGTATATATATATATATATGTATATATATATATACGTCTTTTGAAATATGTCATGATATATATATATATATATATATATATATATATATATATATATATATATATATATATATATATATATATATATATATATATATATACGTCTTTTGAAATATGTCATGAATGACTCCAAGTAATATCTCTAAAATGAGCAAATGCACAGTGGAAGATTTCTTTCATACCTGACCATAAACATGCTTTCAAGTGTCAACCAAAAGGTTGGTGAGTTCATTAGTTTATCGTAATCAATCATTTCAATCATTTTAAAAGACCACAAGATTTTCATTTTCATTTCTCATAAATATACATCTCATATCAGGCATTTCGCAAACTGCATAGAGATAAACATCATTCATATGGATTGAACACCTGGTAACCGATGTTAACTTTAATGCATAGAATATCCCCACAGACATCTCGTCTGTATAATAATAATCTCGAAGTACTAAAGCATTCGTACCCCGAATGGGACTTGTCAAGGTCCATAGATCTATCTTTAGGATTCGCGTCAACTAGGGGCCATTTCCTAAATTCTTAGGTTACCAGACTTGAAGGGCGATATTTGATTTAGATAATCCAACCATATAATGTAGTTTCGATTACTTGTGTCTATTTCGTCAAACATTTATAAAAGCGCATGTATTCTCAGTCTCAAAAATATATATTGCAAAAGCATTTAAAAAGGGAGCAAATGAAACTCACTCTACAATATTTTGTAGTAAAATATTCATACGACGATACTGAACAATGCAGGGTTGGCCTCGGATTCACGAACCTATATCAATTGTATATGTATTAAAACATTTAATGGAATCACATAATTTCCTTTATTAGTATGTATTATTTATATATATATTTTTAGTTATATAGAATTTATACTAAATTCCATTAAAAACAAATATTCATATTATATCTTAAATTATAGGTTATATATATTTATGTTGTGTATATATTTAAAATGTTTAATATCTATATATTTAGTTTTATTAATATATCTATATATATATATATATATATATGGTTAGTATTATATAAAAAAAATCATTAGTTTGCTATATAATAGTATTTATATAAAAAAAATATTAATATGTTTGACATATAGGTATATAAAATATTAATATAATTATAATATATATATATTAAGTATATTTTAGGTACAAAATATTTATCTGTAACAAAAATGATAGTTTTGATAATAATGATCTACTAATAATAATAACTTTCTTGATATCGATAATACTAATAATAATAACAATATTGTTAAAATTGGTACTGGTGTCGAACGAGGTGTATATAAAATAGCTTATATTTTACGCAGAAAATACTATTAAATACAATACAATTTTACACAAGATATTTATTTATTTATAGAATGGATATACTTAAACCTTGCTACAACACTTATAGGCAGTGTACCTAATCGTACAGTAGTGTAGTTTTTAGTAAGTCCGGTTCGTTCCACAGGGAAATCTTTAAACAAAGCTCAACGCTATATTAGTTAACTTTTATAAAAATACAAATATATATATAAGTAATATTATTATTATAAAGAGGGGTTTTTACCGTTTAATGACCGGTTTGTCGATTTTAAAACTTTAGTCGCAGTTAAAACCTAATGTAAAATATAAAATAAATACAAGATTTTAAATTAAAGCGTAAAGTAAATAACGATAATGAAATTGCGAATAATAACAATGCGATAAAATTAAATTGCGATAATTAAAAAGTACGATAATTAAAAGTGCGATAAAATAACAATAAATAAAAGTGCGATAATTAGAAGTGCAATTAAATATAAAATAAAGGAAATTAAATATGAAATAAAAGAATTATGCTTATTTAAACTTCCGTAATCATGATGTTTGACGTGTTGATTTTAGTTTTATGCCCATGGGTTAATTGTCCTTTGTCCTGAATTATTCAATATGTCCGTCTGGTTTTTGTCCATAACAGTCCATCAGTCATAAATATAAATTGCAAGTGTCCTTGTCAAATTATTATTATACCCGAAGATAAATATTCCAACTAATTGGGGATTCGAATTGTAACAAGGTTTTAATACTTTGTTTAATGAATACACCAGGTTATCGACTGCGTGTAAACCAAGGTTTTACTACTTTGTTAACAATTACACCAATTACCCTTGAATGTAATTTCACCCCTGTTTTAATTATTCTAGTGGCTATTAATCCATTCCCGTGTCCGGTTAAATGAACGATTATTCGTACATATAAATACCCCGCCCATCGTGTCCGATCGAGTGTATATGGTAATTTATAGGGACGCCCAATTGTAAATCTTTATATTAACATTAACAAACTTTCATTTAGTTAAACAAATATAAAGCTCATTAATAGCCCATAGCCTAGTTTCCACAAGTGTCGTTCTTTTATCCAAACCCCAATTATGGTACAAAGCCCAATTACCCAATTTTAGTAATTAGCCCAACATCATGATTACTTCGTTTTAAATAAGCATAATAATAACTTAGCTACGAGACATTAATATAAAAAGGTTGAACATAACTTACAATGATTAAAAATAGCGTAGCGTTACACGGACAGAATTTCGACTTACACCCTTACAACATTCGCTAACATACCCTTATTATTAGAATTATAATTAAAATTAAAATATAAATTATAAATATAAATATATATTACTCGTATATATTGAGAGAGATTGAGAAAAAAGATGATAAATTCGATCAGAATTCGGTTGGCTTTATAGCCAGAAATGAAATTTGGGGCTCCGCGACTCGCGGCAAAAAGCCCTTCAAACTCCGCGAGTCGCGGAGAGGTATTTTCATTTCACACCCTTGGAGTTTCTGGCTGCCGACGGTTTTAATAATATATATATATAATATATATATAATTAATATAATTAATTATATATTATATTATATTTATATACATAGTTAACTTGTAATTTTTAGTCCGTTGCGTCGAGCGTTAAGAGTTGACTCTGGTCCCGGTTCCGGATTTTCGAACGTCCTCGCGTATAATTTAATATCTTGTACTTTGCGTTTTGAATCTTGTACTCTTGTGATTTCGAGACGTTTCTTATCAATAATTGGAACCTTTTTGATTGTCTTTTGTTCTTTTGAGCTTTTTGGTCGTTTGCGTCTTCAAATCGTCGAATCTGTCTTTTGTCTTCACCTTTTATTTTTTAAACGAATATCACTTGTAAATAGAACAATTGCAACTAAAAGCTTGTCTTTCTTGAGGAATAATGCTATGAAATATATGTTCGTTTTTAGCATTATCAAATATTCCCACACTTGAGCGTTGCTTGTCCTCAAGCAATATCGTCTTGAAATATTAGAATCACTTTTTTATTCTTCACACTTTGTACATCAGTGATTTCTATACGGCGGTATAAACAATGGTAGTAACGATATGGTTTTCAGTCCCACATGACTATAAAAATTTAGATCCATTAAGGAAATTGGATCTTTATGAAAACATTTGATCTTTTGAAAATTAAATCTAGTTTTTACCCTAGATAAATTTTCCGGAATAACCCTTTACCGGTGTTTGCAAAATATTTTTGTGGGTTTGGTGGGTTTCAGATTTGAAAATTTTAGCTCAAAACTTGCGGTTTTGTGTCACCCACTTGCTAACCTTGTATTTGGAAAGCAACACGTCCAGTTTACTTGTTCCGTATATTACCTTTCGGCAAACTACCGTCCGGTTGTAAAGGAAAGCGTTGAACAAGCAACTGTTAAGGCAATGTCCCGTGACATGCTTTTGATTATGGTTTATAACGTGTCGGACGCAATTACTATCCTTGGTAGGAGCAATAGTAAAGCTCACCCTTATAATTTTTCGGTCTGGCACAAGGTCCTGTCTTTGACCATGTTATGCAACCACCGTTCTTACGGTTGACACCCGATTTAGTTCAGGTGACCTAATGAATTCCAGGTGAATTCCTAGGATTTTACGTTCAATGGTAATGAACGCATTGAAAATAGGGTTTTCAGAAAACAAATCGGTTTGTATTTTTGATCAAAATATTTTCTCGTTTCAGCTCGAGTTTAGATATCATCGAATTCCATGAGTTTGTAATTCTCAATCTTTAAGGTCAATCTCTAGGATTGAGTAATATCAGTCTTAAAAGCTGATTTTTAATCTTTAAGGAGATTATCCTTTCTGGGGATCTGATTCATTAGTCTTATCCAGCTAATTTGCATGGTGCCTCCCCATTGTACGAGATAAATCCTTCTCATGGTTAGGATAAATCTGACCACTTGGCGACCCTGTTTAATGCTGAGGTCCGTGGATTTCCTGCTGATTTTAGTGATGACTTTTCTAGATTTTTCGTCAACCTACAGCTGGTCTGAACGACAACTTCATGACCTAAATCAAGAAGCGCGTGTCTTTTTCGGAAGACTTTACTTCCTTTTAATGATGGAATTGATTCATCGTGTAGATCCATCTCTTCTTTTCTTTCATTGGGTAAAACAGTTTAGTTTAGTTCAAAGCAAAAGTATTTTCAGTTATTTGTTACAAATATATGTGACATATGTTTAAAATAACTTGGTAAATTTTCCCACACTTGGCTTTTTATTTTTCTTTTTATCGTCCTCTATTCCATTTTAAATGAATTTTGACATTTTAGTTTGTTTCTCGATTTTTGTCCTTTCCGAGGTAACAATAATTTCGGTGTTAAAACCTAGTTTTATCGTTCATAAATATGTATAAACATGATTTAAATTCATTTAATTAAAAATTTTGAAAAATTTTACTAGAATTGGGTAGTCAGTATATAAGACCAGGGCTGTTCTTTATTATCAGAGAGCACTAGATTCTAATACAACTACTGCTTTACTAGTATTTTTAATGGTAACCAAGTGTTTAATATAAAAATTTTAAAATCCAAAAGAATTTAATCCCTTCCCACACTTAAGATCTTGCAATGCCCTCATTTGCAAGAAATCAGTAACAATTTAAATTATTGAGGGTGATTTGTGTGAAAATGATTAAATTTTTACCAAAGTTTCCAAATATATTGGCGTTTGTTTGCTGAATGATAAATGGTGCACATCAATTGTTCATTCCGTCTTGTTGTTATTTCACATACATGTTGCATCATTGTCGTCAAAATTACTTGCTTTTGCTGAACTTAATGCCAGTCTTTGAAAACGCGTTGTTTTACCCTGTTGTGTACATAAGATAAACTGCAAACATATATACATATTTTTGAAGTTTGGTTTATTACCCCACATTCAAAAATCATTAAAATCTAAGAATAAAAGTTAGATAATTATAAAAATGATTACAATATTAACAAAAGTATTAAACATATCAATAATTACAAATTACAAAATAAAAATAAAAATAAGTAAACTAAGGATGATATTGGTACCAATAGGGGTTCCACGCATAACCATAAGTGCTATAGAATGCTTCGGCAGGGTCATACGTAGGATATGGTGGCTGCATCTCTATCGACCAAGGAGGGAAGACGGGTTTCGGTGTAGGAATATAGTTTCTACCTATGTGTTGGCAATGCGCTATGATCTGGTTCTGATGAACTTGCCAATCTTCAAATGCTCTCTGTCTAGCATTTTCGTATTCCTGAGAAGCTATAAACCTTTGCATTTCTTGCATCTGGTTCCCCCCTCCTACATTACCTTGTTCTTGGTTTCTCTCTACCTGTGGATGTCTACCATTGTATCGTACTGCGGCGTTATTTCGCCGCTTCAACACTTTCGCACCATGGTATACATTTAAACCTATAGTGTCGCGGGGTTCCGGCTCTTCTACTAATAATCCCCCCCGACTTATATCCACACCGAGATATTCACCAATCAAAGTAATAAAAATACCACCTCCTATTATGCTATGTGGACGCATCCCTCGAACCATAGCTGATAAATAATAACCCACACAATATGGTATACTTACAGCGCTGTGTGGGTCTCGAATACACATATGGTAAAACAAATCTTGTTCATTTACCTTTTCTTTGTTTTTACCCCTTTGTGTAATCGAGTTAGCTAAAAACCTATGTATAACTCTTAATTCGGCTCTATCTATATCCAAATAAGAGTAGTTTCCCCCTTTAAAACGGTGATGGCTTGTCATTTGACTCCACACACCGTGTGTATCAAAATTTTCATCTATTTTCCTACCGTTTAGTATCAATCCTCTACAATCGGCAGACGCTAATTCCTCAGGCGTATATATACGTAAAGCCTGAGCCATGTCCAGTAAAGACATGTGGCGCATCGAACCGCCTAACAAAAATCTAATAAAAGAACGATCGGTTAAACTGGCTACCCGATCATTCAACTCTATACTACATAACAACTCTTCACACCATACTTTATATACAGGTCTGCGTATGGTGAATAAACATATCCAGTCATTAAAAGAAGAATTACCATACCTCTGTACCAGTAATTCCCTAATTGGCCCGGCCAATTCTACAGCTTCCAAGGGTCCCCATTCTATGACCCTCGGTACCTCAACAACCTTGGAATGAAGAGTATGCAAACCCCGTTGATATTTTGGATAATCTATCCAAAGTCTGTCAAATCGCAGGTTCGGGTGCAACTGTTCCAAGTGCATATCTGAAAAGGTCATGACTGGATGAGGTACATCCTGCTTGTAGTAGTTATCTACCTCCTGTTGTTCCAAATTCTCAGCAGGAGCATGGCGGGCTTGGGATGAAGATTCACCCCTTTCAGTCTGCAAAACACATCAAACACAAATTTTGTGCATCCAAATATGCATTAGTGTCAGCAAAATCATCAATCAAAATAATTACAATGACATTATCAATTTATATCAAACTTAAGCTTATTTTCACATTTTTATCAAATCTACACTTTTTCAAATAAGCATATACGAAAATTTTCGCCAAGTTCATAAGCATTCACCACAAATAACATGTCAAAATAATCATTACTAGCAAATAAACAAGTCTCAAATGGCATTATCTTTCAAAAATCAAGTTCATGAATTTTGGACTTGAAAAAGTCCACTTTAATTCTCAAAATCATGTTTAGGCTCAAAGTTTGGATCATTTAACTACCTAGACATGTTACACTACTCAATTTAGCAATAATTCATGACAAAAATCGGCCATAACCTGTTTATATCAAAAAGCCCCAAATTTGCTCAAGAACACAAACCCTAGATTCTAAAGATTTTGAAGTTTTTGGCTTCAAATCATGTTAACAAGCATCAATCTAGGTTATACATGCATAATATACTAACAATTTAACACTAATTACACTAAATATTAACAAAATTCAAATTATGAAAATATGCTCAAGAACACACTAAAATTCGGATTTAAAGGTGATTTGGGGTGTAATTGTACCTGTTTTCTTGAGTAGTTCCTAGATATCATCCTTCTCAACATGATTATAGCAAAAAATTTGGTGATTAACGGTTAAAAATTGAGATTTTTGGAGTGTTTTTGGGTGTATTTTCGTGGGTTTTCGGGGGTTTTTTTTCGCTGTTAAAATTGCAGTGTTTTTGTGTGTGGTGTGTACAGATCGTGCAGCTGGTTATATTTTTTTTTCTGTAATTTTGTCCCTCCGCGAGTCGCGGAGGTTTTCACTTAAAACTCCGCGAGTCGCGGAGTTATTTTTTTTTTTTTTTTTTTTTTTTTTTTTTTATTTTTTTTTTTTATTTTTTTTTTTTTTTTAAAAAGGTTTTTTTAATGTTTTTGGCATACTTTAAATCAACAAGATTAAAAATAATGATAATAAAAGTTCTCGTCCCTCCCTCGGGTAAAGCAATTTCGGTTCAGAGACCTAGTCTTCAACTTACGACGAATTTTAAAATTCATATTTTTAACTTAATGAGATAAAGTAAATTTTTGTTTTTAAATTCACACAACTTAAATATAAAATTCAAAATTAATATTAAAAATTCAAAATTCACACCAAACTTAAAATTTGAAATGCATAAAATTAAAATTTCATATTTTTAAAAATTAAAAATTCACACCAAACTTAATTTAAAAATTCATATTATAAATTCATACCAAACTTATATTAATTTTTTAAATATTTACAATTTTAAATATATTGTTTTTATAAAGTTTACAATATTAAATTAAGATTTAAATATTAATTTTAAAAACATGGTAAAAAAATAAAATTAAAAAATCTTTTTGTCTTTTTATCCCACTTTAATCAATCAAATATTATCAAAAATATGCGCCCCTCTTTTCGGTAAAGTAATTTCGGTTCCAAGACCTAATTTAACTCATGACGAATTTTTGAAATATTTTGGTTTGATTGATTAAAGATATTTATACCTTAAGAATAAACGTTAAATTTCGCAGTGATGTAATAAATTATTGAATGATATCAATAATTTCGGTCGCCAAACCTAATTTTATTTAATACCAATTTAATACTTTTTAGCGAACAAATTAGCGTTTATTATCAAAAGGTTAAAAATAAAAATAAAAATAAAAACTATACAGACATACCTGTGAAATAGATTTCTTAGTTATATGATCTATTATATTCATAAGATAGTCGGTTTAATTGGTTTTCCATGGCTGCATAGGCGTAACCTCGAGCATTCATTGTCTTTTCTTCTAAACATATGAACGGTCCTTCTCTGCATAAAGTAACAAATTCGGTATTTGAATAGGTTTGATTATTTGAACATTTACCTCCATGTGACCATTTTCCGCATTTGTGACATTTTTCTAGGTGTCGTGCTCTTCTTTTCGCTGCGGATTTTGATTTTCCTTTACCAAATTGTAACTTATTATCTTCGCATCTGGATCCTTTTCTAACTCCGTCCATTCTTTCTCTGATTACTGATACTAATTCACTCGGTAGTATGTCATTATTTCTTTTAGTGATCAAAGCGTGTAGCATTAGACCATGGTTTAGTTCACAGGCAGTCTTCATTACGTAAAAACCTAAAAAAATAAAAATTCAGAATGGGGGGAGAAGACTAGTTCTTTAGGGTCTGCTAGGGAAAGACCATACGTGTTCCATTTTCGAGAACTACACGAAAACAGACAATCTAACTCTAACAGAAATACATATTATCTTTTAAAGACTTGATTCTCCCCACACTTAGTTAGCTGTGGTGTCGAAATTGTGATTAACTTCGTTGTCGACTTCCATCGGACCATGTATGTAATGTTTAACTCTGTGACCATTAACTTTAAATTCAATCCCATTTGAATTTATTAATTCTATCGTTCCGTATGGGAAAACTCTTTTGACTATGAATGGTCCAGACCATCTTGATTTCAATTTTCCAGGAAATAGCTTGAATCGTGAATTGAAAAGAAGAACTCTGTCTCCTTCTTTGAATTCTTTTGAACTTCTGATTCTTTTATCATGCCATTTCTTCGTTCTTTCTTTATAGATTAACGAATTTTCGTATGCTTCATGTCTTAATTCTTCTAATTCGTTTAGTTGACTTAATCGTAGACGTCCGGCTTCATGTAAATCAAGATTACATGTCTTCAAAGCCCAAAATGCTTTGTGTTCAATTTCTACTGGAAGATGACATGCTTTTCCATACACAAGTCTAAAAGGTGTGGTTCCAATTGGAGTTTTGTAGGCTGTTCTAAAAGCCCAGAGTGCATCCTCCAATTTAATGGACCATTCCTTCGGATTTGATCCTACGGTTTTCTCTAGAATACGTTTTAAAGCTCGGTTTGTATTTTCAACTTGTCCACTTGTTTGTGGATGATATGCGGTGGAGATTTTATGAGTTACTCCATATCTTTTAAGAACTTTCTCAAGTTGATTATTACAGAAATGAGTACCCCGATCACTTATTAAAGCTTTCGGTGTTCCAAACCTTGCAAAAAGACGTTTTAAAAAGTTTACTACAACTCGTGCATCGTTAGTTGGGAGAGCTTGTGCTTCCGCCCATTTAGATACATAATCAATGGCTACGAGTATATATAGATTATTATGAGATTTTGGAAATGGACCCATAAAGTCAATACCCCAAATGTCAAATACTTCACATACTTGGATGACATTTTGTGGCATTTCATCACGTTGACTTATTCTTCCGGCCCTTTGACATGCATCACAAGATTTGCAAAGAAGGTGTGCGTCTTTGTAAATTGTAGGCCAATAGAATCCAGCTTCATAAACTTTTCTTGCTGTTAGTTGAGGCCCATAATGCCCTCCTGTTGGTCCTGTGTGACAATGGTTTAAAATTTTACTAGCTTCATCTCCAAATGCACATCGGCGTATTATTCCATCGGGACAACTTTTAAACAGATGTGGATCTTCCCAGAAATAGTGTTTTATATCACTGAAGAATTTCTTTCGTCTTTGGTACGATAATCCTTTTTCAAGGAATCCACAAACTAAGTAGTTTGCATAGTCTGCAAACCATGGGATTTCTTTATAATCTATCTTCAATAGATATTCATCAGGAAAGTTGTCTTGTATTGCCGATTCATTCAGAACTTCTAATTCGGGATTTTCAAGACGAGAAAGATGATCAGCGGCGAGATTTTCTGCTCCTTTTTTATCTCGGATTTCAATATCAAACTCTTGTAAGAGTAAGATCCAACGGATTAATCTTGGTTTAGCATCTTGTTTTGAAAATAGGTATCTAAGAGCAGAATGGTCGGTATAGACCACCGTTTTTGCTAGAACGAGATATGATCGAAATTTGTCAAAAGCAAAGACAATAGCAAGGAGTTCTTTTTCAGTAGTTGTATAGTTCGTTTGTGCTCCTTGTAACGTCTTACTAGCATAATATATAGGTTGAAATCGTTTTTCAATCCTTTATCCTAAAACGGCTCCCATTGCAAAATCACTTGCATCGCACATTAGTTCAAATGGTAGATTCCAATTTGGTGTTATCATGATCGGTGCATTAGTGAGTTTTTCTTTAAGAATATTAAAAGATTTGATACATTCATCTGAAAAGATAAATGGCGCATCCTTTTCTAGGAGTTTATTCATAGGAGTGGCAATTTTAGAAAAATCTTTTATGAAACGTCGGTAAAAACCGGCATGCCCTAGAAAACTCCTAACTCCTCTAACATTGGTGGGATGTGGAAGTTTAGCAATTACATCTACTTTAGCTCTATCCACTTCAATTCCTTCTTTTGAAATTTTATGTCCAAGAACGATGCCTTCTTTAACCATAAAATGGCATTTCTCCCAATTAAGTACTAGATTTGATTTTTCGCATCTAATTAGCATTCGTTCCAGATTAACTAGACATGATTTAAATGTATCACCGAAGACTGAAAAGTCATCCATGAATACTTCCATGCATTCTTCTATCATGTCGTGAAAAATCGCCATCATACACCTTTGAAAGGTTGCAGGGGCGTTGCAAAGTCCAAATGGCATGCGTTTGTAAGCAAAAGTACCATAAGGGCACGTGAATGTGGTTTTCTCTTGGTCTTCGGGTGCTATTGGAATTTGAAAATATCCGGAAAATCCATCTAGAAAACAATAGTAACTATTTCCGGCTAATCTTTCCAACATTTGATCTATGAAAGGTAAGGGAAAGTGATCTTTTCTGGTGGCGTCATTTAATTTTCTATAATCAATACATACACGCCATCCTGTTACAGTCCTAGTAGGAATAAGCTCATTTTTCTCATTTGTGATAACAGTCATGCCACCCTTCTTAGGCACGCATTGAACTGGGCTTACCCATGGACTATCAGAAATTGGATATATCAAACCTGCATCTAGCAGTTTAATAATCTCTTTCTTAACTACATCTTGCATATTAGGATTTAGTCTTCGTTGGCGTTGCACATACGTTTTATGACCTTCTTCCATAAGGATTTTATGTGTGCAATACGAAGGACTTATTCCTTTAATATCATGAATCTTCCATGCAATGGCTGGTTTATGAGCTTTCAACACAGAAATGAGTTGTGATTTCTCATTTTCAGTAAGAGAAGACGATATTATTACAGGTAATTCAGATTCACCATGTAAATAAGCGTATTCCAAATGGTTTGGAAGTGGCTTTAACTCTAATTTCGGCGGTTCTTCTATCGATGATTTATATCGATATCTGTCTTCTTCTTTTAGCATTTGAATTTCTTCTGTTGTTGGTTCATATCCATTAGCTATAAGTGTAGCTAACATTTCAGCTTCATTAATTGGTTCATTTCCTTCTCCTAAAGAACATTCTCCCGTTCCTTGTAATTCTGGAAATTCTTCTAATAATTCTGCATGTGCATCTATAGTTTTAATATAATAACATGTATCATCTGCAGATTGTGGTTGTTGCATTGCTCTATCCACTGAAAAGGTAACACTCTCATCCTCTATACTTAGGGTCAGTTTCTTACCGAACACGTCTATCATTGCTTTAGCCGTGTTTAAGAATGGTCTTCCTAATATGAGAGGAACTTGAGAATCTTCTTCCATGTCCAAAACAACAAAATCTACTGAAAATACTAAAGTACCAACTTTAACTAGCATGTTCTCCATTATCCCTCTAGGATATTTTATTGATCTATCGGCTAGTTGTATGCTTATTCTGGTTGGTTTCAATTCTCCAAGGTCTAGTTTAGCGTATAGTGAATACGGCATTAGATTTATACTAGCACCTAAATCTGCCAATGCTTTTATTGAACTAAGACTACCCAGAAAACATGGAATTGTGAAACTTCCTGGATCAGATAGTTTTTCTGGTATCTTATTCAACAGCACTGCTGAACAATTAGCATTCATAGTAACAGCCGAGAGTTCTTCCATTTTCTTTCTATTCGTGATTAGATCTTTCAAGAATTTAGCATATCTTGGCATTCCTGAAATTACATCAATAAAAGGAAGATTTACATTTATTTGTTTAAACATATCCAAGAATTTGGATTGCTCGGCTTCAAGTTTTTCTTTCTTCATTTTACTCGGGTAAGGAAGTGGTGGTTGGTATGGTTTAACATAAGGTTTATCCTTAACTGTGTTATCTTCATTAATCTTTTCAACTACCGGTTCTTTTTCCTTATCAGGTTGTGGTTCTTGTGGAGTAGGAATAGTTTCATCAGAAGTTACAGGTATTTCAGGTGGTTTAAGTGTTGTACCACTTCTTGTGGTAATAGCTTTAGCTGTTTCATTCCGGGGGTTAGCATTTGTATCACTAGGTAAACTTCCCGGTTTTCTTTCACCTATTAACCTTGCTAGGTTACTTACTTCTTGTTCCAGATTTTGAATAGAAGCTTGTTGATTTCTAAATGCTTGGGCATTTTGTTCATTTGTTTGTTTTTGAGATGTGAAAAACTGCGTTTGAGTTTCAACTAGCTTCGTCATCATATCTTCTAAATTCGGCTTTTTATCATCGGTTTGTTGTGGTGGTTTGTTTTGAAAATTCGGTCTTTGCTGATTATAAGTATTATTGGATACTTGTTGATTGCTAGGACCTTGTTGGTTGTTGTATGGAATATTTCGGTTATAATTCTGGTTTTGATTGTAAATCGGTCTTGGCGGTTGATAATTATTCTGATAATTATTTCCAGGCCTTTGGTTTATGTATGAAATATTCTCTCTTTGTTCCATTGTTAATTCAATACTGAGACAATCTTTTGTCAAATGTGGTCCTCCACACTGCTCACAACTAATTCGTATAGCATGAATATCCTTAGTCATCTTTTCCATTCGTCTCTCGAAAGCATCTATCTTTGCGGAAATGGAATCTAAGTCATGGCTAGAATCGGCTCTAGCTGCTTTAGATGATCTAATGATGTCTTTTTCTTGGTGCCACTCATGCGAGTGGGAAGCAGTATTATCAATAATTTTGTAAGCATCAGTTTCGGTTTTCTTCATAATCGAACCACCAGCTGCTATATCTATGTCTTTTCTTGTAGTGATGTCGCATCCTTGGTAGAATATTTGTACTATTTGACAGGTGTCTAAACCATGTTGCGGACATCCTCTTAATAACTTTCCATATCTTGTCCACGCCTCATATAGAGTTTCATTTGGCTTCTGTGTGAACGTAACAATTTCTGCTTGAAGTCTTACGGCTTTAGATGCAGGAAAGAATTGTTTAAGAAATTTGTCAATTAAAACATCCCATGTATCGATCGCCCCTTCAGGTAACGATTCCAACCAATCTTTGGCTTCTCCCTTTAAAGTCCAGGGAAATAACATGAGATAGATCTGCTCATCTTCCACTTCTCGGATTTTGAATAGTGTGCAGATCCTATTAAAGGTACGTAGATGTTCATTTGGATCTTCCTTCGGCGCACCACTAAATTGGCATTGATTAGTCACCATGTGTAGAATTTGTCCTTTGATTTCATAATCTGGCGCATTAATGTCTGGATGAGTAATTGCGTGACCTTGGCCAGTGCGTTTAGCTCTCATTCGGTCTTCCATACTTAAAGGTTCCAGATTCTCCATAATTGAATTTGTTGAATCGGTATCACTAGATGATTCTGATTTAATAGTTCGTTCCTCAACAATCTCTGTTTGAATGATTGGTGGTTCCGGAGGAAAGTTTAATGGTTCAGGATCTATGAACCGTTCCTGAATATTTTCTGGATTCTCAATTGTGAGGTTTGTTTCAAAAAATGGATTATCGGAAATTTGAACTGAAGTACTTGGTCGACTGGATGACGATTCTAAAGAGAAATCAACGGCGGTTATATTTGTTAAACGATGTCTTGATCGAGTTAAAGGTGGTGAACGTACAAAAGGTGGTGAACGTCTTGCTCGGTGCATTCACAGAATATCCTATTAGTTTTAAAAAGGAAAGAAAAATTATAATAAGTTATCCAACCAATAGACTTTTCTGATTTTGCCCACGTTTCGAATAGCCAAAAGATGCAGCAGAGGGGCAGGATTCGTTTGGTCTCAATATAATTGAGGACTGTTTGGCTCCAATAACCCGGTCCACGTACAAATCCAACTATTACTACGAACCAGAAAATTTTGATGTCTATTAATTTAACCACTCAAAATAAATTTTCGTAATTTTAAGAAATTTAGATAAGAAGTAGAAAAAATTCTAAGTCCTAAAACTAGAATAGCGAGAATTAAGAGAGAAAAAGATTGCGCGTCGAAAAATGTCGAAAAAGAAAAAATGGTTGAAAAATAAAAGGTGACGGAAAAATAAAAGAAACTTATCAAAACTTAAAAATACTTAACTAATTTAACCTTATTACTACAACTAACTTAAAGTTATAATCGCAAATTGAAATTACTAATTGGAATGATAATTGATACATAGTAAAAGGTCTAAAAATATTAAAGCTTACAAGAAAAAAAACTAAATCCCAAATGGAAATAACTTAAAAAGAAACTAAAACTTAAAAAGGCGTCGCAAAATTCTAAAGCACCTAAATCTTAGTCTAAAGAAAAAGCACTTAAGGAATTCTACGGCAAAGCCTAAAAATCTAGGAGTAAAAATAACTATAGCTAAAACTAAGTTTAAAATTAAATATGAGCTAAAAAAAATACAAATATTACGCTACAACGATTAAAAAGGTACAAAATATAAAAATATACAAAAAGTTGTAAAAAGTACAATTTTTATAAAAATATTATTTTTATATTATTTATTTAATAAAAACTACTAATTTTACAATTTTAATAAAACTTAATTAAACAAAATACATATATAAAGTAAAAAGTAAAAATAAAACTAAAATTAATAATAATAATAATAATAATTAAGTTAAATAATAATAATAATAAATTAAAACTCCGTAATTAATGCAACTTTAGGGTTTTGTCCGTGTGTCAGAAGACCTCCGCGAGTTGCGGTGATAAATGAGGAAAACCCCGCGAGTCGCGGGGTTCAGAAAAACAGTTGACAGGTTTCACTTTTACGCGTTTTTCTTTATTATTTTTTTTTTTTATTTTCTTTTTTTTCTGTTTTTAGTTTAAATAAACGATTTTTAATAAAATTTATATTTTTATAAATTAAAATAAAGATAAAGAAACTTATAAAACTTAAATATTTAACAAAATCCTAAAAATACTTATATTTTTGTTTTTTCTTTTTATATTTTTGAATATTTAAAACGTAATTTTACAAAAACGACTTTTAATAAAAGTAGATAAAAATCTTTTTTTTTTTTTTTTATTAGCGTTGCGCTTCCGGCTTTTAAGATAGGTCCCCGGCAGCGGCGCCAAAAATACTTGATGTCAAAGCAGAGGGGTATAAAATACTATTAAATACAATACAATTTTACACAAGATATTTATTTATTTATAGAATGGATATACTTAAACCTTGCTACAACACTTATAGGCAGTGTACCTAATCGTACAGTAGTGTAGTTTTTAGTAAGTCCGGTTCGTTCCACAGGGAAATCTTTAAACAAAGCTCAACGCTATATTAGTTAACTTTTATAAAAATACAAATATATATATAAGTAATATTATTATTATAAAGAGGGGTTTTTACCGTTTAATGACCGGTTTGTCGATTTTAAAACTTTAGTCGCAGTTAAAACCTAATGTAAAATATAAAATAAATACAAGATTTTAAATTAAAGCGTAAAGTAAATAACGATAATGAAATTGCGAATAATAACAATGCGATAAAATTAAATTGCGATAATTAAAAAGTACGATAATTAAAAGTGCGATAAAATAACAATAAATAAAAAGTGCGATAATTAGAAGTGCAATTAAATATAAAATAAAGGAAATTAAATATGAAATAAAAGAATTATGCTTATTTAAACTTCCGTAATCATGATGTTTGACGTGTTGATTTTAGTTTTATGCCCATGGGTTAATTGTCCTTTGTCCTGAATTATTCAATATGTCCGTCTGGTTTTTGTCCATAACAGTCCATCAGTCATAAATATAAATTGCAAGTGTCCTTGTCAAATTATTATTATACCCGAAGATAAATATTCCAACTAATTGGGGATTCGAATTGTAACAAGGTTTTAATACTTTGTTTAATGAATACACCAGGTTATCGACTGCGTGTAAACCAAGGTTTTACTACTTTGTTAACAATTACACCAATTACCCTTGAATGTAATTTCACCCCTGTTTTAATTATTCTAGTGGCTATTAATCCATTCCCGTGTCCGGTTAAATGAACGATTATTCGTACATATAAATACCCCGCCCATCGTGTCCGATCGAGTGTATATGGTAATTTATAGGGACGCCCAATTGTAAATCTTTATATTAACATTAACAAACTTTCATTTAGTTAAACAAATATAAAGCTCATTAATAGCCCATAGCCTAGTTTCCACAAGTGTCGTTCTTTTATCCAAACCCCAATTATGGTACAAAGCCCAATTACCCAATTTTAGTAATTAGCCCAACATCATGATTACTTCGTTTTAAATAAGCATAATAATAACTTAGCTACGAGACATTAATATAAAAAGGTTGAACATAACTTACAATGATTAAAAATAGCGTAGCGTTACACGGACAGAATTTCGACTTACACCCTTACAACATTCGCTAACATACCCTTATTATTAGAATTATAATTAAAATTAAAATATAAATTATAAATATAAATATATATTACTCGTATATATTGAGAGAGATTGAGAAAAAAGATGATAAATTCGATCAGAATTCGGTTGGCTTTATAGCCAGAAATGAAATTTGGGGCTCCGCGACTCGCGGCAAAAAGCCCTTCAAACTCCGCGAGTCGCGGAGAGGTATTTTCATTTCACACCCTTGGAGTTTCTGGCTGCCGACGGTTTTAATAATATATATATATAATATATATATAATTAATATAATTAATTATATATTATATTATATTTATATACATAGTTAACTTGTAATTTTTAGTCCGTTGCGTCGAGCGTTAAGAGTTGACTCTGGTCCCGGTTCCGGATTTTCGAACGTCCTCGCGTATAATTTAATATCTTGTACTTTGCGTTTTGAATCTTGTACTCTTGTGATTTCGAGACGTTTCTTATCAATAATTGGAACCTTTTTGATTGTCTTTTGTTCTTTTGAGCTTTTTGGTCGTTTGCGTCTTCAAATCGTCGAATCTGTCTTTTGTCTTCACCTTTTATTTTTTAAACGAATATCACTTGTAAATAGAACAATTGCAACTAAAAGCTTGTCTTTCTTGAGGAATAATGCTATGAAATATATGTTCGTTTTTAGCATTATCAGGTACTTATGTTAATAATAATAATAATAGTAATACTAATAATTACAAAAATGATTTTAATACTAATATTAGTGAAAATAATAATAACTTGTATTATTTTTATAATAACGATAATAATAATCCTGATCATAATCATAATAATAATAGTAGTACTAAAATGATAAATTAATAATGATAATAACATTAATAATACTTATAGTAATGATAATGATAGTTGTTATAACACTTATTATGATACTAATAATAATACTTATAATAACAATAATAATAACAACAATATCAATAATCATAGTAATAACACTAATAACAATAATCATAATCATAATAATAATAATAATAATAATAATAATAATAATAATAATAATAATAATAATAATAATAATAATAATAATAATAATAATAATAATAATAATAATGAAATCAAGTAACTACCTCAAAATAGGCTTTTTAAAAAAAAATAACGACCCAGCTGGGACTCGAACCCGCGACCTCTAGCTAACCCAACATACCCCTTAACCATTCGGCTATCTGTTGTTTTCTGATTTAACCCTGATTGAAATTTATCTAACCCTTCTTTTAGTCAGTCCTAGTTCTCCTTTATCACTTAACATCATCCTCCATTATCATCATCCTTATCTATCATCACTAATTATCATCATCATCATTACTCAATATTATTTTCGAATCATTTCACCATCATCATAGACCATATCATCATCTTTATCATAATCAAACACGAGTATCATCATCATCTTTAACTTAGCCATCATCATCACTGTACATCGTAAACATCTATCATCATCTTCGCGTTTACATATCAACATAATTCATTATCTGTGACGACCTGAAAATTTCTGACCAAATTTAAACTTAAATCTTATATAAGATTCTGATACGATAAGCAAAGTCTATTAAACCAAGCCTCAAAATGTTTGAACTATTTTTCATGAATGCATTTGACCTTGACTATTCCCGACGATTCACGAACAATTAATTGTAAATAGATATGTGTGTATGTATATATAAATAATAATTCAAAATATAATTTGAAGTATTATATGTTGTTGTTATTAAAAAAAATTAATTAATAAAAATAAAAATAGGATATTATAATAATTAAAATATATCTCTATATATAAATAAAGTATATTAAAAATAAATATTAAATGATTGTAATACTCGCTTGATGTTTCGATTGATATTAAACAAGTTAAATTCAAACTTATGTAATTTTAAAATAAATGGTGATACGAAAATGAGTTCCATAAATTTTAGACTTATTAAAAATGTATTTATGAACTATTCGTTAAGGTTTAACACTTTTTATATTTTACCCATAAATGAGAGGGACAATTGATGTTATTTTTATTTAACAAATTAAGGATTGAATTTTATACCATAATGACCAAAATAAATAAATATTGTTATTCTAAAAGTTTGGGATTTTTCAGAGACCTTTTATCCGCCACTAATTTCAAATAGTGCACAATACACAGTCCGTGAAAACTGTCGGCAAATAATTCAAAACAATGGCTGCTACTCTATTCCTAATTGATTGAATTAATTCAAAAATTTGTGTTGCTTTCCCATAATTAAACTTTACAGAGTATATAAATATATATATTATTCTGTCCTTGTACCCGTGATTGAATTGAGAGACAAAGTAGTGAATTAATACTTGAATCATTTCTGTGTGAATATTCTATGTTTACTGTGTTTGGTGTTTTTCATCTCCACTACCATTATTATATAAACATGTGCATAACAACATAAATAAATATATACACCCGAGAGTTAATTATAGCACTGCAATCTCCACCATCTATCTTCAATCTATTTTTATATATATAACATATACATATATACACTTATAGAATGAATAAGTTTCATCCACCATTCCACTCTCCTCCATCCTCATCTCAACCAACCGTCTTCTCCGGCAACCATCACTGCCACTTCACCACGATGAATCAGCACAAATCAACATTTGTATTAATAATATCATCATACAAAATAAAATGAAATTTGATATATATATTATATTATTATTACTAATATTATTATTATCATTAATAATATATTAATACTATCATAATTAGTATGGTATTATTATTACTATCATTAATAATTACATTTATATTTATTATTATTTTTATTAATACTGTTAAATATTAATAGTATTATTATATATATATATTTTTTTTAAAACAGGTAGTTTTATTACTCAATAACAGTTTATACAGGAATAGCTCGATTTGTGCATACATAAGATCAACCTAATGCATCACACACGAAACCTACAGCATCACTACATTCCTATTTTATATATTATTAATTATTAATTATTATTATCAAATTAAAAACACAGTATAGATCAGTTATATACGCGTGATATCTATCTCTATCATTCCTATTTTTTTTCTGCTTTTCTTCTCTCTGCTCGTGAACGGTTGTCGAACCCAACATCACTACAAACAATTATCAATCAATTATTCTGTATCATTGATAAACTTTATTCTAATTTCACTCTCATTATCCAATACAATTCCAGTAGCTGTGATCAGATTTTTTTTTTAACTATCAAATTTTAAGATCAGACCCGTTTTTATGCTCACGATCACTTTTATTCCATAATTCAAGTTCGAGCCAATTTTCAAAATGTAACAATGCAGAAACCTTTAAATTCATGTCTTGAAACTTTCTACAAAGTTACAAAAGCTAATCCGAAGAATCGATCATGAATTTCGGAGTCAAAGTTTGGAAATAAAGAGTCAACCTTTTTGTTCATCATAAAATTCGATCTCCAGTTGATGTTTTGGTTTCAATTGATGATCCAGATAGTTTCTATCAACGATTTAGAACGTATTTTATTTAGGAACATTTGTCTATTACGTGCTCAAATTCAAAAGCCAAATTTTTTTTTGAGCTGCGACAGCAGCCTGTTTCTTTTTAAATGTTTTTTTTATTGTTATTTTTTTTTTTCAATTAGTCAAAGGTAAATGTTATAGGAGTGAATATTAAATTCTAAGATCAAAATTATGATTGATATTAAGGTTTAAAGGATTTCGGTTAACTAAGTATTTGATGAAGAAGATGAAGTTGAGCATAAAAGTAATTTCGGGTTATATAATATAGAAGTGGGTATAAAACAGAAAAACGGGCATAGCCTGTAACATCCCGCCTTTTCCGTTTACTTTTTCGTTTAACTATTTAAATTCCGTTATATGTTTATAACATCTCCTGTTGTTACGTGTTTTAAAAATATCTCGTTTAGGTAATTCACGCACCCGCAACCGAACTCGAGGGACTAGTTTCGCCAAAATACCAAAGAGGTGATTAGCATTTGACTAGTCAACCCACCTCCTCTTTCTTTCCCATTTCATTTTCCTTTTCCTTTCAATACTTTCCAATTTTCTCTCATTTCTCCATTTCAAGAATCATCATCTAAATCCAAGCTAGCGGGTGTCGTGCAAAACAAATTACATATTTGGAATCCTTGCAACTTTCTCTTCGATTCCATACCGATTTCATTACATTTGGGTAACTTTCTAAAATCACTAGATTTTGTGTTCTTGATGTTTTTAACTTATAAAGTTGTTAGTTAGTGTCTATGGCTCAAGTCTAACATGAATATATGATTTATATGTTCGATTTTGTTATTTGAAGTAACTAGCATGAACATAAATTTTGGTGTGTTTGATTTGGTGATTTGGTTGTTTGAATGATGTTAAATGTTATAAATGCATGTATTAAATGTGTTCCTAACATCACTAGCTTCAATTTGATGTGTAGGTTGTTTTAGAAAACTTCATAAACATGATTAGTGATTTTGATGTTGTTGGTTAGGGTTTGATAGAATTGCATGTGAACATTTAATGCATTGAAAGCCATGAATTATTATTAGTAAGTAGTTATTTGTATTGTATGCTTGATTATCTACAAAACGGCGTGTTTTATATATGCGTTAAATGCCCGAATCATAAATGTGCACTTGTAAAATTAGAAGCATTAAATGTGTGCATTGATTGATCATTTGATTTGAAAAGTCGATTATTGCAAATAATATTTTCGGTTGGTGAAATGTGTTTAGTTGGGTTCCTTGTCAAATTAGCTTTCTAACGATATAAGGTGCGAGTTCTAAGTGTTAGCGGTTTGTAAAATATGCTTGAAAGAGTTTTGATTTGGGACTTGAACAATTGAGACTGACCAGGTACCAGCACACAACCAATGCCGCGGCGCGACAATCTTGGGTCGCGGCGCGACCTAAGCCGTGCCCAGGTTCTGACCTCCTTGGTCAAAATAAGAAAAATGTTTGGCACGCTATGGACCTCCGATTCATATGAGACTTGTTCTAACATGCTTATATATGAATAAAAACATCAGAAAAATAGTTCGGGACCCGACCCGAACGTGTTGACTTTTTCGTTGACTTTGACCGACCAAAGTTTGACTTTTTGTCAAACTTAACCAAATGATTATGCAATCTTTCTAACTTGTTTCTATACTTGTATCCTGCATGAAACTTGGACAATTTGATTCACATGCTATTATGATCGAGTCTTAACGAGCCATAGGACTAATTGAACATCTTTGACCTATCGTGTTTACCGTTATTGATACGACCTATTTGTTAGGTCAAGACTAGCATTGTCCTTTGCACACGTTACTTTGTGAAGTACTTTTCATACGTGCACTCAAGGTGAGATCATAGTCCCACTTTTACTCTTTTGAACTTACATTTGGGATGAGAAAACATAAACGTTTCTTTTTACTAAGTGAACACAAGTACAGCAAAACAAACATTCTACGTACGAGTTTGAACAAAAATCCTCAATTCGATTATCATTAGTTACACTTGCCGGGTGTAAGCGAGAACTTATGTTATATGGCCATATGGGTTTGACAAACCCTCATTCAAACGGTTCGCTACCGTTTACGAATGAAATATATTTTCGAGAAACAGTGTATGTTCTAACACTATTGTGATGGGGTTCTATGGAAGGAATGTTAAGCATTGATAATTGGGTGCTCGTGAAACAAACTTTTGGAATGTATTACTATTATCAATGTTACAAATCTTGTGGTTCACTTGTACTTACTTACTTAAACCTATGATTTCACCAACGTTTTCGTTGACAGATTTCTATGTTTTTCTCAGGTCCTTGAACGTTTTGTGATACATGCTTCCGCTCATTTCTTTTGATACTTGCTTGGATGTCGAGTATATACATGCATATATGGAGCATCTTTTGGCTACTTTTAAATCGTGCCGCATAGATTTCAATTGTACTTATAACCTTGTAACGTAACTTTTGGATGAACGATTCTTGGAAACTTGGGAACAAATCTTAACTTTTGAAATGAATACGACATATTTTTGGTCAAACATCATTTTAAAGACTTATGACCACGTAATGGGACCTAAGTAGCCGGCGCCGTCAATGACGATTTTGTCGGGTCGCTACAGATGGTATCAGAGCGTTGGTTGTAGAGATTTAGAGTTTATTGGTGTCAACCCCGAGTCATAGGGTACATTAGTGAGTCTAGACTACAACCGGCATATAGACTTGAAGTAGGAATTACTTGACTACTTGTGCAATATACTCGAACTCTTCTATCATATCTAATTCTTATTCAACCTTAATCTCACGTTACTTGATTTAATTGATGCGCCACCTTGACTATATGAAGTAGTGTCGAATGCACATATGAATTAGGGTAATATAATTTCTAGGATTATATTACGGTGACTCATATGAACATTCCGACATTGTGGCATAAAGAATTTAAGGCGAGTCAAGGAAAATTTCTCTCTAACCTTAATCCATTTCATGGTTAGTATTATTAAGAATACTAATCAACGGTATTCTTGTGTTTTGAAGGAACAATGCCTCCTCGTCGTATGCCATGCCATGAGACACCCGAACAAGCTCTACAACGAATGGTAGCCACCGCTGTAGAGGCGGCCATGGCCGAACACTCCACCAACAACAATAACAACAACAACAACAACAACAACAACAACAATCAAGGGGCCGGTAACTCAAGCGAGGGATGCTCCTATAAAGCCTTCATGGGGTGCAAACCTCATACTTTTGATAGGACCGGGGAACCGGTTACTCTCACTCGATGGTTCGAACAAACGGAGGCCGTCTTTAGCATAAGCAGTTGTCGGGACCAAGATAAGGTCAAATACTCCACTCACACTTTCGCCGGTGTCGCCCTCTCATGGTGGAACACCTATGTACAATCGGTGGGTACCGATGAAGCTCACGCCCTCTCTTAGGCCAACTTAAGGGAAAAGATGATCGTCGAATATTTCCCTCGTGAAGAAACCCGAAGACTCGAACAAGAGCTAAGAACTTTGAAAGCGGTCGGAAACGATCTCAAGGCTTATAATCAATGATTTTCCGAACTAGCCTTGATGTGCCCAAACCTTGTGAACCCCGAAGCTTTAAGGGTTGAACTTTACATGGATGGTCTCCCAAAGAGCATCAAACACGGGGTAATGTCATCCAAACCCACTAATCATCAAGAAGCTTTGAACATGGCCCGCAAGTTGATAGAAACGGTGGACGAAATTGTAGTGCCGACACCTAAAGTCGAGGATAAGTCAGGTAACGACAAAAGAAAGTGGGAAACCCCCCAATCAAGCAACAACAACTTTGCCAAGAATCCTTACACCTCCGACGGCAAGAAGGGTTATGCCGGAAACCTACCTCTTTGCAACAAATGCAACAAACATCACTTTGGCGAATGTGGCAAGCTAATTTGCTATCGGTGCCAAGAAGTTGGTCATAAGGCCAATGAGTGTAAAAGTGTCGCCCCCATCGCTCGAAAGGGGCCCAATGCAATAAAAACGAGCACTTGTTACGAATGTGGCCAAACGGGCCATTATAGAAATGCATGCCCGAAGAGGAAAGATAACCCCAACACACGCGACCGAGCTTTCAACATCAACACCGAGGAAGCCCGAGATGACAATGAATTAGTCATGGGTACGTTTCTCCTCAACAACACTTATGTTACTTGTTTATTTGATTCGGGTGCCGATAAGAGTTTTGTATCCAAGACTTTGACTCATTCTTTTAACACTCCACCACTTCCACTAGATACCACTTATACCATTGAAGTGGCCAACAGAAAACTATTGAGTGCCGACACATATTACCAGGGGGTGTACGTTAAACATTTTGGGTAATTATTTTGAAATTGACTTGATACCCATGGAACTAGGAAGCTTCGATGTAATAATCGGTATGAATTGGCTAGCCAAAATGAAATCTCACATCCTTTGTGATCTTAACGCAATCTGAATTCCTATCGAGAATGGTGAACCTTTGATCGTCTATGTCGATAAGAGTTGCACCGGACTCAACCTCGTTTCATGCATTAAAGTTAGAAAACTACTCCGTAAGGGTTGTTTTGCGATCCTTGCTCACGTTAAGAAAGTCGAGTCTGATGAGAAGCACATCGATGATGTGACAATTGTTAGTGACTATTCCGATGTATTTCCCGACGAATTGCCGGGTCTTCCACCTCATCGACTTGTTGAATTCCAAATCGATCTTATTCCGGGAGCCGCACCTGTAGCACATACACCATATAGACTCGCTCCATCCGAAATGCAAGAATTGAAAAGTCAAATCCAAGAACTACTTGATCGTGGTTTTATCTAACCTAGCCATTCACCTTGGGGCGCTCCGATTTTGTTTGTTAAAAAGAAATACGGATCCCTACGAATGTGCATTAATTATCGTGAATTAAACAAATTGATGGTTAAGAACTGATATCCTCTTCCTCGCATCGATGACCTCTTTGATCAACTACAAGGGTCTTGTGTATATTCAAAAATCGATCTCCGCTCGGGTTATCATCAATTAAGGGTTAAGGGGGAAGATGTCTCCAAAACCACTTTTCGAACTCATTATGGTAGTTATGAATTCCTTGTCATGCCATTTGGTCTCACTAACGCACCGGCGGTGTTCATGGATCTTATGAACCGCGTGTGCAAACTGTATCTTGACAAATTCATTATCGTGTTCATCGATGATATTTTGGTTTATTCTAAAAGCAAAGCAGAACACGAGGAACATCTCCGACTTATGCTTGACCTTTTAAGACAAGAACGACTCTATGCCAAATTCTCCAAGTGTGAATTTTGGTTAAAGGAAGTTCAATTTCTTGGTCATTTTGTAAGTGACCAAGGTATTAAAGTCGATCCATCAAAAATCGAAGCCACTAGTAAATGGGAGACTCCTACAACTCCTACTCACATTCGTAAATTCTTAGGTCTCACCGGATACTATTGTAGATTCATCAAAGATTTCTCTTTGGTCGCTCGTCCTCTAACCGCGTTAACTCATAAGGGAAGAAAATTCGTTTGGGCAACCGAACAAGAATCCGCATTTCAAATCTTGAAAATGAAGCTAACCACCGCTCCTATCTTGTCACTTCCCGAAGGCAACGATGATTTTGTTGTGTATTGCGATGCCTCGAAACATGGTTTTGGGTGTGTGTTGATGCAACGAACGAAAGTCATTTCTTATGCTTCTCGACAACTCAAAATTCATGAACGAAACTACACAACACATGATCTCGAACTCGGAGCCGTTGTCTTTGCACTTAAAATGTGGAGACACTATCTTTATGGAACCAAGAGTACCATCTTCACCGATCACAAAAGTCTCCAACACATCTTTGATCAAAAGCAACTAAACATGAGACAACGAAGGTGGATTGAAACCTTAAACGATTACGATTGCGAGCTTCGTTACCATCCCGGAAAGGCAAATGTTGTAGTCGATGCCTTAAGTCGAAAAGAAAGAGCGGTGCCTCTTCGTGTCCGAGCCTTAAACATCACCATCCACACAAACCTTAATAGCCAAATTCGGGTAGCCCAAGATGAAGCTCTCAACGATGAAAACGTTTCACACGAGATCTTGATCATTCTCATCTCTTGATTCGAAGTAAGGAAACCGGACTCCGATATTTCACCGGAAGGATTTGGGTGCCTAGTTATGGGGACCTACGAAGTCTTATTTTAGATGAAGCCCATAAGTCACGATACTCGATTCACCCCGGTGCCAATAAGATGTACCACGACCTTAAACAACAATATTGGTGGCCGAACATCAAAAGGGACGTAGCTACTTATGTTTCCAAGTGTTTGACATGTTCCAAAGTCAAAGCCGAACACCAAAGACCGTCTGGACTACTTCAACAACCCGAGATCCCGCAATGGAAGTGGGAAAGGATACCGATGGATTTTATCACCAAACTACCAAAGACAGTTGGCGGTTATGATACTATTTGGGTTATTGTTGACCGACTCACCAAATCTGCGCACTTCCTAGCCATGAAGAAAACTGATAAAATGGAGAAACTTGCACAACTTTACATTAAGGAGATCGTAGCCAGACACGGTGTACCGTTATCAATTATCTCTGACCGAGATGACTGTTTTGTTTCTAGATTTTGGCATACTTTACAAGAAGCGTTGGGAACGCGTTTAGACATGAGCACCGCATACCATCAACAAAAACCGACGGACAAAGCGAACGCACAATTCAAAACTTGGAAGACATGCTACGAGCTTGCGTTGTCGACTTTGGAAAAGCTTGGGATAAGCACTTGCCTCTCGCCGAATTCTCTTACAATAATAGTTATCATGCGAGTATTAACGCCGCACCTTTCGAAGTTTTATATGGCCAAAAATGTCGTTCACCTCTTTGTTGGGCCAAAGTAGGCGACACACAAATCACCGGACCCGAACTCATTCAAGAAACAACCGAGAAAATCGTTCAAATCCGAGATAGGCTTAGGACGGCCCGAAGTCGTCAAAAGAGCTATACCGACAAACGACGCAACGACCTCGAATTTCAAGTCGGTGACCGCGTCATGTTAAAAGTCGCACCTTGAAAAGGTGTCATTCGTTTTGGAAAACGTAGGAAATTAAATCCGCGGTATATTGGTCCTTTCGAAATCTTGGAGCGTATTGGAACCGTTGCTTATCGTTTAGATCTTCCGCCCCAATTGAGCTCCGTTCATCCTACCTTCCATGTATCTAACTTGAAAAAGTGTCTTGCCGAACCCGATATCATCATCCCTCTCGAGGAACTTACTATTGATGACAAACTTCATTTTATGGAGGAACCGGTTGAAATTGTGGACACCTCCGTCAAGACATTGAAACAAAGCCGAATCCCGATTGTCAAGGTTCGTTGGAATGCCAAAAGAGGACCCGAGTTTACTTGGGAAAGGCAAGATCAAATGCAAAAGAAATACCCTCACTTATTCCCAATTCCGGAAACGCAAAATTCCGAGGAAGAAACAACGACTACTACGCCTACTTAAATTTCGGGACAAAATTTCTTTTAAGGAGTAGGTAATGTAACATCCCGCCTTTTCTGTTTACTTTTCCGTTTAACTATTTAAATTCCGTTATACGTTTATAACATCTCCTGTTGTTACGTGTTTTAAAAATATCTCGTTTAGGTAATTCACGCACCCGCAACCGAACTCGAGGGACTAGTTTCGCCAAAATGCCAAAGAGGTGACTAGCATTTGACTAGTCAACCCACCTCCTCTTTCTTTTCCATTTCATTTTCCTTTTTCTTTCAATACTTTCCAATTTTCTCTCATTTCTCCATTTCAAGAATCATCATCTAAATCCAAGCTAACGGGTGTCGTGCAAAACAAATTTCATATTTGGAATCCTTGCAACTTCCTCTTCGATTCCATACCGATTTCATTATATTTGGGTAACTTTCTAAAATCACTAGATTTTGTGTTCTTGATGTTTTTAACTTATAAAGTCGTTAGTTAGTGTCTATGGCTTAAGTCTAACATGAATATATGATTTATATGTTCGATTTTGTTATTTGAAGTAATTAGCATGAACATAAACTTTGGTGTGTTTGATTTGGTGATTTGGTTGTTTGAATGATGTTAAATGTTATAAATGCATGTATTAAATGTGTTCCTAACATCACTAGCTTCAATTTGATGTGTAGGTTGTTTTAGAAAACTTCATAAACATGATTAGTGATTTTGATGTTGTTGGTTAGGGTTTGATAGAATTGAATGTGAACATTTAATGCATTGAAAGCCATGAATTATTGTTAGTAAGTAGTTAGTTGTATTGTATGCTTGATTATCTACAAAACGGCGTGTTTTATGTATGCATTAAATGCCCGAATCATAAATGTGCACTTGTAAAATTAGAAGCATTAAATGTGTGCATTGATTGATCATTTGATTTGAAAAGTCGATTATTGCAAATAATATTTTCGGTTGGTGAAATGTGTTTAGTTGGGTTCCTTGTCAAATTAGCTTTCTAACGATATAAGGTGCGAGTTCTAAGTGTTAGCGGTTTGTAAAATATGCTTGAAAGAGTTTTGATTTGGGACTTGAACAATTGAGACTGACCAGGTACCAGCACACAACCAATGCCGCGGCGCGACAATCCTGGGTCGCGGCGCGACCTAAGCCGTGCCCAGGTTCTGACCTCCTTGGTCAAAATAAGAAAAATGTTTGGCACGCTATGGACCTACGATTCACATGAGACTTGTTTTAACATGCTTATATATGAATAAAAACATCAGAAAAATAGTTCGAGACCCGACCCGAACGTGTTGACTTTTTCGTTGACTTTGACCGACCAAAGTTTGACTTTTTGTCAAACTTAACCAAATGATTATGCAATCTTTCTAACTTGTTTCTATACTTGTATCTTGCATGAAACTTGGACAATTTGATTCACATGCTATTATGATCGAGTCTTAACGAGCCATAGGACTAATTGAACATCTTTGACCTATCGTGTTTACCGTTATTGATACGACCTATTTGTTTAGGTCAAGACTAGCATTGTCCTTTGCACACGTTACTTTGTGAAGTACTTTTCATACGTGCACTCAAGGTGAGATCATAGTCCCACTTTTACTCTTTTGAACTTACATTTGGGATGAGAAAACATAAACGTTTCTTTTTACTAAGTGAACACAAGTACAGGAAAACAAACATTCTACATACGAATTTGAACAAAAATCCTCAATTCGATTATCATTAGTTACACTTGCCGGGTGTAAGCGAGAACTTATGTTATATGGCCATATGGGTTTGACAAACCCTCATTCAAACGGTTCGCTACCGTTTACGAATGAAATATATTTTTGAGAAACAGTGTATGTTCTAACACTATTGTGATGGGGTTCTATGGAAGGAATGTTAAGCATTGATAATTGGGTGCTCGTGAAACAAACTTTTGGAATGTATTACTATTATCAATGTTACAAATCTTGTGGTTCACTTGTACTTACTTACTTAAACCTATGATTTCACCAACATTTTCGTTGACAGATTTCTATGTTTTTCTCAGGTCCTTGAACGTTTTGTGATACATGCTTCCGCTCATTTCTTTTAATACTTGCTTGGATGTCGAGTATATACATGCATACATGGAGCATCTTTTGGCTACTTTTAAATCGTGTCACATAGATTTCAATTGCACTTATAACCTTGTAACGTAACTTTTGGATGAACTATTCTTGTAAACTTGGGAATAAATCTTAACTTTTGAAATGAATACGACATATTTTTGGTCAAACGGAATTTTAAAGACTTATGACCACGCAATGGGGCCTAAGTAGCTGGCGCCGTCAATGACGATTTTGTCGGGTCGCTACACAGCCCAGCTGGTTAAGGTGTTGTTCGAGTGTCCGAGAGGTCATGGGTTCGATTCTGGTCTTGGGCCATTCTTTTCAGAACGATTTTTAAAGGGTATACATTCATTTTTTCCTTATTATTATTATTATTATTATTATTATTATTATTATTATTATTATTATTATTATTATTATTATTATTATTATTATTATTATTATTATTATTATTATTATTATTATTATTATTATTAATATTATTATTATTATTATTTTATTATTATTATTATTATTATTATTATTATTAATATTATTATTATTATTATTATTATTATTATTATTATTATTATTATTATTATTATTATTATTATTATTATAATTTTGATTATTATTATTATTATTATTATTATTATTATTATTATAATTGATAATATTATTATTATTACTAATAAAAGAATTAACCAACAAATATTATTATTATTATAATAATTGTTACAAATATGATTATTATTATGGTTAAGTTAATTATTAAAGTTACTATAATAATGCAAATACATATTATTATCATTAAAATGAGTATTATTATCATAATTGTAATTATTACTATCATTATTAATAGAAATATTAAGATTATTGTTATTATTTTTACTACTAATATTATTATAAGTATTATTATTATTATTATTAATATTATCATTCAGATTAGTATTATTAGTATCATTATAGAATTTTTTATTATTATAAGATTATTAACATATACCATCACTATTACTATCATTACTTCTATAATTGTTGATATTAATAAGTATCATTATTATTAACATTAATTATATTATTAGTAATATAACAAGTAAATATTAGATATATAAAAATATATTAAATACATAATACAATTATATCATTATGTTGACAAATAATAAGGTTTTCATTTAACACACATACACACACACACACACACACACACACACACACAGACAGACACACACACACACATATATATATATATATATATATATATATATATATATATATATATATATATATATATATATATATATATATATATATATATATATATATATATATATATATATATATATATATGTTACCAATTTATTAAATAAACATATAATTTATTAATATAACAATTATATCACTAATAATAAGATATAATTTTATTCGATTACGATTATACGTTTTAATATATATATGAATGATATAGGTTCGTGAATCTGAGGCTAACCCTGCATTGTTCAATGTCGTCATATGTATTTTTACTACAAAATACAGTATCGTGAGTTTCATTTGCTCCATTTTTAAATGCTTTTGCAATATATATTTTTGGGACTGAGAATACATGCGCTGCTTTTATAACTGTTTTACGAAATAGACACAAGTAATCGAAACTACATTCTATGGTTGAATTATCGAATCGAATATGCCCCTTTTTAGTCTGGTAATCTAAGAATTAGGGAACAGACACCCTAATTGATGCGAATCCTAAAGATAGATCTATCGGGCCCAACGAGCCCCATCCAAAGTACCGGATTCTTTAGTACTTCGAATTTATCATGTCCGAAGGGAGTCCCGGAATGATGGGGATATTCTATATGCATCTTGTTAAGGTCGATTACCAGGTGTTCAATCTATATGAATGATTTTTGTCTCTATGTATGGGACGTATATTTATGAGAAATGGAAATGAAAATCTTGTGGTCTATTAAAATTATGGAAATGATTGATCACGATAAACTAATGAACTCACCAACCTTTTGGTTGACACTTGAAAGCATGTTTATTCTCAGGTATGAAAGTAATCTTTCGCTGTACATTTACTCATTTTAGAGATACTACTTGGAGTCATTCATGACATATTTCAAAAGACGTTACATTCGATTCGTTGAGTTCATCAAGATTATTATTAAGTCAATTATAGTTGGATATATTATGAAATGGTATGCATGCCATCAACTTTCGATGTAATGAAAATTTGTCTTTTTAAAAACGAATGCAATGTTTGTAAAATGTATCATATAGAGGTCAAGTACCTCGCGATGTAACCAAATGTAATGTATTCGTCCAGATGGATTAGGACGGGGCATTAAAGTTGGTATCAGAGCGGTGGTCTTAGCGAACCAGGTCATGCATTAGTGTGTCTAACTGATAGTTGTTTAGATGCATTAGTGGGTCTGGACTTCGACCGTGTCTGTATGTCAAAAGTTTTGCTTATCATTTAGTGTCGAAAATTAATTGCTTATCATCCTTAAAGTCTAGACACGTCTTACTGCCTCTATTGCATAGACAGTGTATAGATAAATTCATATCTTAGCGTATCTGTTATTGTTACCTTTGCCTGACAGCTTTCGTAGATTCCTCCGCAACTTATGAGATTTTAGTATTATATATGCATATGTAAATTATGTATTGCTGAGTACTAATCTACATCCTATAACCTATTTCTTATCGAAAATCCTTCATCTGATCGTACGAGATGAGTCCCTCAACCAGTTCGAGTCCCTCAGATTTTGATAGCTATTCCGATAGTTATTCTGACAGCTATTCCGACATGGATGTTCACCTAAGCTTCGAAAGCTGCGTCACCAGAATGAATCAACCAATCAGCCATCCCCAATTCATCTGATGGGTTCGTAGTCTACTTAATCATTGGAGACAAGAATAAGGTGATCCTTTTTATCGACCAAATTCACCTCTTGGCGATGAACCTGAAACACTTACCGGCGAACCTATTCGAAACATCATTTTCTCTCTCATTTCCAGAGTATCTTGTCACGATTAAATACTATCTCAAATTCTAAACCTTATTCATCAGCTCGTTCCGACCGACAATCATCCCGGAGTAATCCAAGAAGTCACCGAGCTTCATGCTCGAGTAATCAATTTGGAGAACATGGTGCAAAACTTACCAGCTTTAGCAACGTCACCGGCACCAACAGTACCACCAACAACCCAAGTTTCAACATCACACACATCAACATCTCATTATGTACCTCGAGCATAATCATCAATCTGCGAATCGTTCTACATCATTTATCTTCTTTCGACAAGGCGATTATGTAATCTCTAATGTTTTAGAGATTATATATTCTTGTTCTATCGGTAAATCAAATGAGTTTAATATCATATTGACTCATTAAATCCATGATTACATCTGAAGAAAATATATATGTATATATATTTTCATAAAGATTGTAATTAAAAATTCTTTCGTGTACAAACTGTTAATGGTGAAAATATTTTAACGGGTAGGTAATACACGAGAAAATATTTAACTTTCATATTAACATGTTATACTGTACATTCTTCGAATCTGATTCAACAGTCATTTACTATCCTACTTACATCCACAGATATACGTATCCGTTTACCGCAGAATAACCATTTTTCTTCAATTTCAACGAGTGGCATAATGAAGAAAACATTTGACAAAATAAAATTTGTTAGAAACAAACAAATTAACTATGAAAAAATTTGTTAAGAAACCACGCTAACGAAATCTTAGCTAACTGTTCCTAGCTAACTGTAAATTCCGTATTACCTTTTATTTATCGCAATTTATTTATCGCATTTTATTTATCGCATTTTTAATTCTCGCAATTTGTAGTAACCCGTCCTTATCCCTCTGGATGAAGTCATCAACATCTGGTCCCATTGCGATGATAGACTCCAAGTAATGTCCTTAAAATTAGCAAATGCACAGCGAAAGACTTAATTCGTACCTAAGAATAAACATGCTTAAAAGTGTCAACCAAAAGGTTGGTGAGTTCATAGGTTTATCATAACAATCATTTCAATATCTTAATAGACCACAAGATTTCATAATCATAAACATAATACACTCGCAAGTGTATGTAAAGCATTCTAAGTGGTTGAGCACTTGGTAACCATACTTAACATTTAATCAACGTCGCATATTCCCATTATTATGAAATCTCCCTACACCGTACCAAGTGTAGTAACAAAACGAAGTACTGTGCAACCGTTGAATACTGGTCGTCCAGTCCGGTTGGGGTTGTCAGGCCCGATAGATCTATCAACTGGATTCGCATTTACAATACCCATGTAAATATTAGTTACCAAGCTACAGGGAAATATGCCAGTGGTACAACTCAACGTAGAATGTGTTTTAAGTACTTGTGTCTATTGCGTAAAGCATTCATAAAAGCAGCGCATGTATTCTCAGCCCAAAAATATATATTGCAAAAGCAATTAAAAAGGGAGCAAATGGAACTCACCATACTGTATTTTGTAGTAAAAATACACATGACGACATTGAATAAGTATAGGGTTGGTCTCGGATTCATGATCCTATATCATTTATATACATATCAATACATATACTTGTAATCGAACAATTATATATATTATTAGTGATTTAATTGTTATTTTAATTAGGTGTTTTATTAATAACCTAAATTAGTTATTTTCATTATTATTTATTATAAAAGTATTAATAAAATTATGTTATATGTAGTAAATATGGTTTATATATCTAATAGTTATTTGATAAAATAATATTGATACTAGTATTAATAATTTTAATAATAATAATATAAAATTAGTGATATTAATGTCAAAATAATAATAATGATAGTAAAAATAATAATTTTAATGAAAATGACAATTTTTTTAATAATGATAATAATAATAAAAATGATACTTTTAATAAGAACGATAGTTTTTAATAATAATAATAATAATAATAATAATAATAATAATAATAATAATAATAATAATAATAATAATAATAATAATAATAGTAATAAATAAATAATTAACTACCTCATTATCACATAAAATCATGATCATTTTCTTAATCATCTTCATCTAGCTAAAACATCATCATCGTCATTTAACTTATCATCCTTAATCATTGTAATCACCATTGTTATCATAACGATCATCATCGTTAACATCATACCATCATCGTCATCGTTATAACCATAAACATAAAATCATGATTATTATTATCATTTCCATGTATCATTCATATTTATGGTATCATCATCATGAACATGTATCCTTAATATCTTTTTCATCACGTTCGTATATCGTCATCAACATCATTCATTCATTGGCACCATACATTAGTAGTTATCATCATGTTTCAATCGGTGGTTTTTAACGCGAGCATGATAGGAAACAGCCTACTCACAGCCCAAATCAAAAGTCCATATTTATGTAGATAACTAAGTCCAACAAGCCCAATTATTTAATTTAATCGGTCCATAATTATAATTCAACCAAGCCTAACAAGAACTCTGCCCGAACTCTAGTTTGTTTTAGATTTAAATTATGCTTCGAGAAAAAGAAAGAAAACAGCTGGATGTTTAAAAGTCCTTGTGGGGTTCGACTTTTTAGAAGGAAACAATAACAGCATTCTTTATTTATTCGGTTCTTTATCACCAAGTCATTATCATCTTCATCATTATTAGATGATGATCATCATCATCATGAAACTCCTCATCATTTTCGAATTACGCGGTATCATCGTCAATATCTCCAATTCGCTGTATCACTTCTTGGTAATCTTCACTGTCACCATCTCGTTTACTATAAAAAAAAAACTGCAGCTAATAGCAACAGTTTGAGCTGCCATTTATCATCAATACAGTAGCAGTAGTGTAACGTAACTTCAGAAGGTCTTCAGTGGTGGCTTGGTGTTGTAGACGGTGATGATAGATGGTTGAGCTTCGACAAAAAGAAAAAGACAAGAAAAGGAAAACGTAAATGGCGGTGGTGTGATTCTAAACAGAAACTAGATGGTTGTGTGTGGGTCTGACTTTGGTTCGATGGTTTGAAGAAAACAGAAAAAGTAACATAATTGCAGTGGCTCGAGTTCGAATAATAAAGGAAAACAGAAATAAGAGGTTTAGAGAGAGTGATCAAAAGTGGTGGTTTAGTGGGTTGTGTAAAAAGAAACAGAAAACAGATACAGAGGGTATATGTAGCAGCAACAATTTAGTGTTGCAGGTTATATTGTGGTTTTGGTGGTGTTGTCTGACAGAATTTTGAAGAAGAGAGAATTAGAGAGAGAACAGAGATAGGGTAAAGGTTGGTGGTGATCTGGGTGACGGAGGGGTGGTTGTTGTTTTGTTGGTCGATCGAAAACATGAGACTAGAAGTGGTGATCGTGAGGTGATGATTTCACGTGGACAGGAGCTCATAGTGATGCCGGTGATAATAGTTGTCGTCAGGTGTCACAAAAAGAAGAAGGAAGTTATCTAGTGTTCTGGTTATGTATGTGTATATTATGTATATATATTTCTTTTCCTCATATTATAGATGGATAGAAAGGAAACAAAAAGCATAGTAAGGAATCAATTAGGCACAGTGTATGTACATAAATTTCAATTTGTAAGATTGCAATCGATAATCAAATTTTGTTTTTATTGTGAATGATTCTCGACATGTAATTAGATATTTAGATTAGAGACAAAATCCTATAAAGTTAGATAAAGATTGCTAACAAATTATAATTATCGATCTGTTTGTTTATTATTAACAATCAGTAAGTATAAATATATTAATAATAATAATAATAATACTTTTAATATTATTAATAATACTAATAATAATAATAATAATTTTAATATCAAGTATAATGATATTTATTAATAATAATGTTAATAATATTATTAATAATAATAATATTAACGATAGTGATAAATAGTTGTTTAATGAGAATAACTATAAAAATTTAGAAATTTTAAATTATATCTCAAGTTATCATTTTTATATATACATATTTAGATATGTAATTATTTATTTACAAGTAATTGTTCGTGAATCGTAGGAACAGTCAAAGGTAAAATGAATTCATCTAAACAGTTCAAAATTTTTGAAACTCAACATAACAGACTTTGCTTATCGTGTTAAAAATATTAAATCGTCTCGAGAGTTTGGTTCAAAATTAGTCGAAATTTTCCGGGTCGTGACAGTACCTACCCATTAAAGAAATTTCATCCCGAAATTTGAGCGAGGTCGTCATGACTAACAATAAAATTGTTTTTATGACGAATATGAGTTGATAAATAGAGTTTTATCATTATTGATTAATATAGATAAAACAATTCGATCATGTGAAGCGTACGAGTGAAGCTATTACAAAAGAGTGAAATGATAAAATTGAGGTTCGTCTTAACTTTTGACGTAGTCACGGTTGATTTCCGAAATTCAAGGAATTTAAGGAAATCTTCTCATCAGAAAGAAAATGTAATAACACGATTTATTAGCAACTGTTGGAATTACGGAAGAACAGAAATATCAAGGAAATATTTCCGTGATATGCTTAGAAATTAAGTAGAATGAAAGAGTCATGTAACATGGCACATGATGACGTTATGATCTGTGAATCATCATCACGTTTCATTAGAATTTTCAGCATGACTTACTACAATATAATCACATTGGCCAAGCGTCATTATATTATACTAACCCATGCTTCAATTCCCCACACTTCTCCACAATTCATTCATAATTAATACTTAGATTTTATAGAAGTTTCCAATATAATGGAATACAGAAAACACGAAGAGGTAGATAATTTCGGACAAGAATATTTATGAAAATATCTTTAGAAATATCGAAGATATCTATGACGATATTTTTGGAATTTCTAATTTCGAAAGTTGATGAAGAAGAAAAAAAAATTTCGCAAGATTTTAACATGTGTATGGAGCAAGATATTCGTTGAAGGTTTTATCGGATTTAGAATTACCTGAATTCTTTGAATATATGGTATGGTCCTTATATTTGGCCTTGGTCTTCTTCATGGTTTGCTCACTCCGTTTTTCAGAAACAAATTTTTCTATCGAGCGTTCCATTCTTTCTCATCAACTTTTGGTCATTAAGACCATCTACCACATGCTGCTTCGTCAGCATTTTCAAAGTTAACGGATCTGGGTCATCGGTTATCAAACCGAGGTGGTTTCGGGAGAATTGTGTTTTTAGATGATTAAACACTGATGGTAATATGGTGGAATATAAAAGGTTCCCCAGTAACAATAAAGAGTACACATATATATCAAGGTTATAATAAGATTGTATCGAATGAAAAGTCAAAGTTGACTAGCTGGAGCTGTGACAAAATTGGCTACCTTGGAAAGGGATTGCAAAGTTATTTTGGGTAATAATAATACTAAAGGAATTAACACAGCTATGTGTTAAACGTTTATTCAGTTTCTGAGAGTTTTCAGGTGCATAACTATATGCATCAATCTTTTCTTCCGTAGATGAAGTGCGGCTGGTTCATCCTCTCGATCGAGGTGTTTTCAAGAATCATGAAAGATTTGAACATGGATTGGAATCATCAAGATTCAAATGAGGTTTAACATGAAATCAAGTGGCAAACTTGAAGAATTGTTTAGTTTCATATGTTATAATCAGTATTTTAATTCATTTTAATTGTCCAATAATGGCAGTCCTTAGTTGATAGTCCAATAATCGGCTTATATATATAATCTTAGAATTACCCAACGACGTATTGTATACGTATTGTCTTTGCATCAACCCAGAGACGTATTGTAGACGTATTGTCTTAGAATTAACTAAGACGTATTGTGTACGTATTGTCTTAGGATTTATCAAAACGTATTGTATACTTATTGTGTTAGGATGTACCAAATATTTGAATTAATAAATACGTATCATGACCCGTGTACAACTTATTGTCTCAGAATTAATCCGACGTAGTGTGTACATGTGTCCCGATATTTAAAGTGCATAAAATAAATAACAGAAATTAAATAACGATATATAAAATTGCGAGAATATAAATTGCGATAATTAAATTGCGGTAAATGTAACCAGTTAGCTAGGAACAGTTAGCGTGGATTCTTAACAATATTTCAATTAGTTAATTCGTTTGTTTCTAACAAATTTTATTTTTGTCCAATGTTTTCTTCATTGTGCCACTTGTTGAATTTTGATAGGTCAAAATCTAAATATGAAATTGAATGAAAATGGTTATTCTACGATGAACGGACTCGTATCTCTGTGGATGTAAGTAGGATAGTAAATGACTGTTGAATCAGATTTGAAGAATGTACAGTGTAACTTATTAATGTGAAACCCAAATATTCCTCGGGTGTTACCTACCCGTTAAAATATTTTCATCATTAACAGTTGGTACAAAAGAATTTTTAATTACAATCTTTATGAAAATATACATACATATATATTTTCTTCAGATGTAATCATGGATTTAATGAGTCAATAAGATATTAAACGCATTTGATTTACTGTTGGAAATAGAATACATAATCTCTATAACTTTAGAAATTACATAATTAGTCATGTCGAGCTAATATAATTGATGTAGAACGATATGTAGAACAAAGATAAAGGAGATAGAATGATACGTAGAACGATGATTATGCTCGAGGTACAGAATGAGATGTTGAGGCGTGTGATATTGAAACTTGGGTTGTTGGTGGTACTGGTGTCAATGTTGGTGGTGCTGTTGGTGTCGGTGATGTTGCTGAAGTTGGTAGGTTTTGCACCATATTTTCCAAAGATACAACTCGAGCGCGAAGTTCGTTGACTTCTTCTATTACACCGGGGTGATTGTCGGTTCGGACGAGCGGATAAATAAAATCTAGAATTTGATGTAGTATATAATCGTGGCGAGATACTCTAGAAATGAGAGAGAAAATGGTGTTTCGGACAGGTTCACCGGTAAGTGCTTCAGGTTCTTCACCCAGAGGTGAATTCGGTTGGTGGAAGGGATCACCTTCTTCTTACCTCCAATGATTAAGTAAACTACGAACCCATCCCCAATTCATCCAGAATTGGTGATGACTAATTGGTTGATTCATTCCAGTTACACTGCTTTCAGAGCTTGAGTGGGACTCCATATCAGAATCCGAGGGGCTTGAACTAGTGGTGAGTTCCATTTTGCTCGGTTAGATACAGAGTTTTTGGTATGAAATGAATTTCGGATATCGGATAATATTCTAATTACATAGAATACCTATACATAGTACAGTCAATCCCGTAGATTACGGAGGGAATTAAGGAAACGTGTCAGACAAGACTTAATGTGATGGGATGTGAATTTGTCTGTACACCGTCTATGCAATAATTGCAATAGGACGCGTCGAGACTGAAAATGACAAGTAGATATTTTTCGACAAATGGTGGTAAGAAAACACTTTTAACATGCAGACCAGGTTCAAGTCTAGACTCATAAATATAACCTAACAACTACTAGGTCGAAGTCCAGACTCATTAATGCATTCTAACAACTACTAGTTAGACACACTAATGCAAGACCTGGTTCGCTACGACCACCGCTCTGATACCAACTGTAGTAACCCGTCCTTATCCCCCTGGACGAAGTCATTAACATCTGGTCCCATTGCGATGATAGACTTCAAGTAATGTCCTTAAAATGAGCAAATGCACAGCGGAAAACTTAATTCGTACCTAAGAATAAACATGCTTAAAAGTGTCAACCAAAAGGTTGGTGAGTTCATAGGTTTATCATAACAATCATTTCAATATCTTAATAGACCACAAGATTTCATAATCATAAACATAATACACTCGCAAGTGTATGTAAAGCATTCTAAGTGGTTGAGCACTTGGTAACCATACTTAACATTTAATCAACGTCGCATATTCCCTTTATTATGAAATCTCCCTATACCGTACCAAGTGTAGTAACAAAATGAAGCACTGTACAACCGTTGAATACTGGTCGTCCAGTCCGGTTGGGGTTGTTAGACCCGATAGATCTATCAACAGGATTCGCGTTTACAATACCCATGTAAATATTAGTTACCAAGCTACAGGGAAATATGCCAGTGGTACAACTCAACGTAGAATGTATTTTAAGTACTTGTGTCTATTTCGTAAAGCATTCATAAAAGCAGCGCATGTATTCTCAGCCCAAAAATATATATTGCAAAAGCAATTAAAAAGGGAGCAAATGGAACTCACCATACTGTATTTTGTAGTAAAAATACATATGACGCCATTGAATAAGTATAGGGTTGGTCTCGGATTCAAGATTCTATATCATTTATATATATATCAATACATATACTTGTAATCGAACAATTATATATATTATTAGTGATTTAATTGTTATTTTAATTAGGTGTTTTATTAATAACCTAAATTAGTTATTTTCATTATTATTTAATATAAAAGTATTAATAAAATTATGTTATATGTAGTAAATATGGTTTTATATATCTAATAGTTATTTGATAAAATAATATTGATACTAGTATTAATAATAATAATAATATAAAATTAGTGATATTAATGTCAAAATAATAATAATGATAGTAAAAATAATAATTTTAATGAAAATGATAATTTTTCTAATAATGATAATAATAATAAAAATGATACTTTTAATAAGAACGATAGTTTTTAATAATAATAATAATAATAATAATAATAATAATAATAATAATAATAATAATAATAATAATAATAATAGTAATAAATAAATAATTAACTACCTCATTATCACATAAAATCATGATCATTTTCTTAATCATCTTCATCTAGCTAAAACATCATCATCGTCATTTAACTTATCATCCTTAATCATTGTCATCACCATTGTTATCATAACGATCATCATCGTTAACATCATACCATCATCGTCATCTTTATAACCATAAACATAAAATCATGATTATTATTATCATTTCCATGTATCATTCATATTTATGGTATCATCATCATGAACATGTATCCTTAATATCTTTTTCATCACGTTCGTATATCATCATCAACGTCATTCATTCATTGGCACCATACATTACTAGTTATCATCATGTTTCAATCGGTGGTTTTTAACACGAGCAGGATAGGAAACAGCCTACTCACGGCCCAAATCAAAAGTCCATATTTGTGTAGATAACTAAGTCCAACAAGCCCAATTATTTAATTTAATCGCTCCATAATTATAATTCAACCAAGCCTAACAAGAACTCTGCCCGAACTCCAGTTTGTTTTAGATTTAAACTATGCTTCGAGAAAAAGAAAGAAAACAGCTGGATGTTTAAAAGTCCTTGTGGGGTTCGACTTTTTATAAGGAAACAATAACAGCATTCTTTATTTATTCGGTTCTTTATCACCAAGTCATTATCATCTTCATCATTATTAGATGATGATCATCATCATCATGAAACTCCTCATCATTTTCGAATTACGCAGTATCATCATCAATATCTCCAATTCGCTGTATCACTTCTTGGTAATCTTCACTGTCACCATCTAGTTTACTATAAAAAAAACTGCAGCTAATAGCAATAGTTTGAGCTGCCATTTATCATCAATACAGTAGCAGTAGTGTAACGTAACTTCAGCAGGTCTTCAGTGGTGGCTTGGTGTTGTAGACGGTGATGATAGATGGTTGAGCTTCGACAAAAAGAAAAAGACAAGAAAAGGAAAACGTAAATGGCGGTGGTGTGATTCTAAACAGAAATAAGATGGTTGTGTGTGGGTCTGACTTTAGTTCGATGGTTTGAAGAAAATAGAAAAAGTAACATAATTGCAGTGGCTCGAGTTCGAATAATGAAGGAAAACAGAAATAGGAGGTTTAGAGAGAGTGATCAAAAGTGGTGGTTTAATGGGTTGTGTAAAAAGAAACAGAAAATAGATACAGAGGGTATATGTAGCAGCAACAATTTAGTGTTGCAGGTTATATCGTGGTTTTGGTGGTGTTGTCTGACAGAATTTTGAAGAAGAGAGAATTAGAGAGAACAGAGATAGGGTGAAGGTTGGTGGTGATCTGGGTGACGGAGGGGTGGTTGTTGTTTTGTTAGTCGATCGAAAACAGAAGACTAGAAGTAGTGATCGTGAGGTGATGATTTCACGTGGACAGGAGCTCATAGTGATGCCGGTGATAATAGTTGTTGTCGGGTGTCACAAAAAGAAGAAGGAAGTTATCTAGTGTTCTGGTTATGTATGTGTATATTATGTATATATATTTCTTTTCCTCATAATATGGATGGATAGAAAGGAAACAAAAAGCATAGTAAGGAATCAATTAGGCACAGTGTAAGTACATAAATTTCAATTTGTAAGATTGCAATCGATAATCAAATTTTGTTTTTATTGTGAATGATTCTCGACATGTAATTAGATATTTAGATTAGAGACAAAATCCTATAAAGTTAGATAAAGATGTCTAACAAATTATAATTATCGATCTGTTTGTTTATTATTAACAATCAGTAAGTATACTTTTAATATTATTAATAATACTAATAATAATAATTTTAATTTTAATATCAAGTATAATGATATTTATTAATAATAATGTTAATAATGTTATTAATAATAATAATATTAACGATAGTGATAAATAGTTGTTTAATGAGAATAACTATAAAAATTTAGAAATTTTAAATTATATCTCAAGTTATCATTTTTATATATACATATTTAGATATGTAATTATTTATTTACAAGTAATTGTTCGTGAATCATAGGAACAGTCAAAGGTAAAATGAATTCATGTAAATAGTTCAAAATTTTTGAAACTCAACATAACAGACTTTGCTTATCGTGTTAAAAATATTAAATCGTCTCGAGAGTTTGGTTCAAAATTAGTCGAAATTTTCCGGGTCGTGACACAATTTTATTTATTGTCATTTAATTTCTGTTATTTATTTTACCCACTTTAAATATCGGGACATGTATACAAGGTTTTGACATATCATATCAACGCATATATATATATATATATATATATATATATATATATATATATATATATATATATATATATATATATATATTATTTGGAATAACCATAGACACTCTATATGCAGTAATGCTGGAGTTAGATATACAGGGTTGAGATTGATTCTACAATAATATATATATATACTTTGAGTTGTGATCGAGTCTGAGACATGTACATAGGTCACGACACGTATTAATTAATTCGAATATTATATATTGCTAACTATGGACTATCAACTGAGGACTACCAACATTGGACAATTAAAATGAATTAAAATATTGATTATAACATATGAAACTAAACAATTCTTCAAGTTTGCCACTTGATTTCATCTTAAACCTCATTTGTATCTTGACGATTATAATCTGCGTTCAAACCTTTCATGATTTTTGAAAACACCTCAACCGAGAGGATGAACCAAATGCACTTCATCTACGGAAGAAAAGATTGATGCATATAGTTATGCACCTGAAAACACTCCAAACCTGAGTAAACGTTTAACACGTATCTGTGCTAGCTCCTTTGGCGTTGTTATTATCGAAAATAACAATGCAATTCCTTTTCAAAATAGCAAATTTTGTCACAGCTCCAGCAAGACAACTTCGATTTTCATTCAGATTAACCTTATTATAACCTTGTTATATAAGTTGCCCTTCATCATCGTTACCGAAGAACCGATTATATCCCACCACATTAGTAGTAAACTTACCAGCAACTTCATTACTCATTGGCTTAAGTCTCTCCAAAGGACCATTATATTTTTTCATTAAAACCCTATCATATACTTATCCACATCTTGTAATGAGAATTGTCATACCAATTACCGAGAATCAGCAATCAGTATTTCGAATCTAGTAGCTTTTCTACATTAATAGTTATATGTATACATATAACAATTATCTCCTAGAATTACGATCTTCAATTATGAAATTTTGAAAAGCACCCAGCCTACGAATCAATACATTGAACTTTGAAAAAGCTGAATGAAGCAGCAGAAATGTTAGGCAACCGTAAACGACCTTAAACGGCCAAAAGTTTGATGATAAAGAAGGGAGTATTAGGAACGCTCGATAGAAAATTTGGTATTGAAAAACAGATTGAGCAAACCATGAAGGAGACCAAGGTCAAATACAAGGACCATACCATATATTCAAAGAATCCAGGTAATTCTGGATCCGATGAAACCTTCAACGAATATCTTACTCCGTATTCATGTTAAAATCTTGCAGAAAATCTTTCTTCATCAACCATCGAACTTAGAAATTCCGAAATATCATCATAAATATCTTCGATATTTCTGAAGATATTTTCATAAATATTCTCGTCCGAAATTATTTATCTTTTCGTGCTATCTATATTACATCATAAAGGAAACTACTTTAGTTTCTAAATTTCGTTAAAAATTGAGTTTGAATTATGAATGATTTTAAAGTAGTGTTGGAAATTGATGCATGAGTTAGTATAATATAATGACACTTGATCAACTTGATTATATTATAGTAAGTCATGCTGAGTTTCTAATGGAACGTGATGATTCACAGACCATAACGTCATCATGTGCCATGTTACACAACTCTTGTATTCTATTTAAACTCAAAAATATCAAAAAAAATATTTTCTTGATGATTCGATCTTTTCCAGATATTCTGGTAATTTGACAAATCAAATCGTGCTACTACCTTTCCTTTCTACCTTGAATATTATGATAATTCGAAACTCCATATCTACGAATTCTGGACCATTACTTGTGAAAAGAAAACAAAAGCATGAAGCTCCGAAATAGAAAGGGGGTATAAATCACAGCAAATAAGAGAGAGCATTAACTGTGAATGACAATGATTATAGAAGATGGAAGCAGGGACACCGAAATATAAGGGAGAATATAAAGTCCGATAACAATACATAAATTACAAACCGTGGATATCAATGTTTGTCGCAACATAAAGACACGGGAGAATTAAAAACACTATAACCCCAAGGGCGAAGTAGAAGAAAAAAAATTCCTCCGGTGAAAGTTAAAAAAGGAGAATGATTGTTGCGATGGTAAGGATAAGGACAAGTATTAGAACTGGATTAAGCATTTTCACAATCTTTAGAATCTGAGAATCGAGTATATGAGTGGTAAAAATAATGGAACGGAAGAAGTAAATTATAGTGAAATAACCGATAAAGAAATCAAGGTAGATCTCCGCATTTAATTAGAGAGATCCTAAATTCCTGAATTACCGAAGAATCAAATCTTATATAGATTCGAAGATTATCTCTAAATCCCTTGAATACTAGAATTCAACCATGACTAGTGAAAAGTTATGATGAAACTTGCCTATCTCATTTCACTATTTAATGATAGCTTCATTCCTATGCTTCGTATAATTAAATCATTTTATCTATATTATTCAATAGTGATAAAACTCTATTTAACAACTCAAATTCGTCATGAAAGCATACATATTGTCAGCCATGATGATCTCTATCAAATTTCGGGGACGAAATTTCTTTAACGGGTAGGTACTGTGACGACCCAAAAATTTCTGACCAAATTTAAACTTAAATCTTATATAAGATTCTGATACGATAAGCAACGTCTATTAAACCAAGCCTCAAAATGTTTGAACTATTTTTCATGAATGCATTTGACCTTGACTATTCTCGACGATTCACGAACAATTAATTGTAAATAGATATGTGTGTATGTATATATAAATAATAATTTGAAGTATTATATGTTGTTGTTATTAACAAAAATTAATTAATAAAAATAAAAATAGGATATTATAATAATTATTATTTAAAATATATCTCTATATATAAATAAAGTATATTAAAAATAAATATTAAATGATTGTAATACTCGCTTGATGTTTCGATTGATATTAAAAAAAGTTAAATTCAAACTTATGTAATTTTAAACTAAATAGTGATACGAAAATGAGTTCCATAAATTTTAGGCTTATTAAAAATGTATTTATGAACTATTCGTTAAGGTTTAACACTTTTTATATTTTACCCATAAATGTGAGGGACAATAGATGTAATTTTTATTTAACAAATTAAGGATCGAATTTTATACGATAATGACTAAAATAAATAAATATTGTTAGTCTAAAAGTTTGGGATTTTTCTGAGACCTTTTATCCGCCACTAATTTCAAATAGTGCATGATACACAGTCCGTGAAAACTGTCGGCAAATAATTCAAAACAATGGCTGCTACTAAAATGTCCCGTTCATATTGATTATAAACGTTCCATATTAATTGATTTCGTCGCGAGGTTTTGACCTCTATATGAGACGTTTTTCAAAGACTGCATTCATTTTTAAAATAACCATAACCTTTATTTTATCTATAAAGGTTTAAAAAGCATTACGTAGATTATCAAATAATGATAATCTAAAATATACCGTTTACACATGACCATTACATAATGGTTTACAATAAGAATATATTACATCAAAAATAAGTTTCTTGAATGCAGTTTTTACATAATATCATACAAGCATGGACTCCAAATCTTGTCCTTATTTTAATATGCAACAGCGGAAGCTCTTAATAATCACCTGAGAATAAACATGCTTAAAACGTCAACAAAAATGTTGGTGAGTTATAGGTTTAGCCTATATATTATCAAATCATAATAATAGACCACAAGATTTCATATTTCAATATACATTCCATACATAGAGATAAAAATCATTCATACGGTGAACACCTGGTAACCGACATTAACAAGATGCATATAAGAATATCCCCTATCATTCCGGGAAATCCTTCGGACATGATAAAAACGAATTCGAAGTACTAAAGCATCCGGTACTTTGGATGGGGTTCGTTAGGCCCAATAGATCTATCTTTAGGATTCGCGTCAATTAGTAGATCGGTTTACTAATTCTTACGCTACCAAGCAAAAGGGGCATATTCGGCTTCGATCATTCATCCATATAATGTAGTTTCATTTACTTGTGTCTATTTCGTAAAACATTTATAAAACTGCATGTATTCTCATCCCAAAATATTAGATTTTAAAAGTTGGACTATAACTCACTTTCACAGATTTTTACTTCGTCGGGAAGTAAGACTTGGCCATTGATCGATTCACGAACCTATAACAAATATGTACATATATATCAAAGTATTTTCAAAATATATTTACAACATTTTTAATACGTTTTAATGTTTTAAGTTTATTAAGTCAGCTGTCCTCGTTAGTAACCTACAACTAGTTGTCCACAATTAGATGTACAGAAATAAATCGATATATTATCTTGAATCAATCTACGACCCAGTGTATACATGTCTTAGGCTAGATCACAACTCAAAGCATATATATTTTTGGAATCAACCTCAACCCTGCATAGCTAACTCCAACATTACTGCATATAGAGTGTCTATGGTTGTTCCAAATAATATATATACATGGGTCGATATGATATGTCAAAACATTTGCATACGTGTCTATGGTATCCCAAGATTACATAATATATTAGAATACATGTATAATACAATATAAGTTAGCTAGGATATGATTAATATAGATTTGTTACCAATTTTCACTTAGCTACAACAAGCAAAAATATCCAATCTTGTTTTACTCATAACTTATTCGTTTTAAATCCGTTTTGAGTGTTTCAAATTGCTATGGTTTCATATTGTACTTAAGTTTATGAATTTAAAGAGAAAAAGTATAAGTTTATAGTCAGAAATATAGGTTACAAGTCGTTTTTGTAAAGGTAGTCATTTCAGTCGAAAGAACGACGTCTAGATGACTATTTTGGAAAACATACTTCCACTTTGAGTTTAACCATGATTTTTGGATATAGTTTCATGTTCATAAGAAAAATCATTTTACCAGAAGAACAACTTTTAAATCAAAGTTTATCATAGTTTTTAATTAACTAACCCAAAACAGCCCGCGTTATTACTACGACGGCGTATGTCCGGTTTTACGGTGTTTTTCGTGTTTTCAGGTTTTAAATCATTAAGTTAGCATATAATATAGATATAGAAAATGTGTTTAGTTAATTTTAAAAGTCAAGTTAAAAGGATTAACTTTTATTTGTGAACAAGTTTAGAATTAACTAAACTATGTTCTAGTGATTTCAAGTTTAAACCTTCGAATAAGGTAGTTTTATATATATGAATTGAATGATATTATGAACATCATTACTATCTCAAGTTTAGTAGGTAAACCTACTGGAAGTGATAAGAAATAATCTAGCTTCAAAGGATCTTGGATGGCTTGAAAGTTCTTGAAGTAGAATCATGACACGAAAACAAGTTCAAGTAAGATTATCACTCGAATTAAGATAGTTATAGTTATAGGAATTGAATCAAAGTTTGTATATGAGTATTACCTTGTATTAGAAAGATATTTTACTATAAATAAGAAAGATTTCTTGAAGTTGGATGATCACTTTACAAGATTGGAAGTAAGCTAGCAAACTTGGAAGTATTCTTGATTTTATGAAACTAGAACTTATAGAATTTATGAAGAACACTTAGAACTTGAAGATAGAACTTGAGAGAGATCACTTAGATGAAGAAAATTGAAGAATGAAAGTGTTTGTAGATATTTTTGGTCGTTGGTATATGGATTAGATATAAAGGATGTGTAATTTTGTTTTCATGTAAATAAGTCATGAATGATTACTCATATTTTTGTAATTTTATGAGATATTTCATGCTAGTTGCCAAATGATGGTTCCCACATGTGTTAGGTGATTCACATGGGCTGCTAAGAGCTGATCATTGGAGTGTATATACCAATAGTACATACATCTAAAAGTTGTGTATTGTACGAGTACGAATACGGGTGCATACGAGTAGAATTGTTGATGAAACTGAACGAGGATGTAATTGTAAGCATTTTTGTTAAGTAGAAGTATTTTGATAAGTGTCTTGAAGTCTTTAAAAATTGTATGAATACATATTAAAACACTACATGTATATACATTTTAACTGAGTCGTTAAGTCATCGTTAGTCGTTACATGTAAATGTTGATTTGAAACCTTTAAGTTAACGATCTTGTTAAACGATGTTAACCCAATGTTTATTATATCTAATGAGATGTTAAATTATTATATTATCATGATATTATGATATATTAATATATCTTTATATGATATATATACATTTAAATGTCGTTACAACGATAATCGTTACATATATGTCTCGTTTCGAAATCCTTAAGTTAGTAGTCTTGTTTTTACATATGTAGTTCATTGTTAATATACATAATGACATGTTTACTTATCATTTATCATGATTAAACATAGTGTATCAATATCTTAATATGATTCATATGTATTTAGTAAGACGTTGTTATAACGATAATCGTTATATATATCGTTTCGAGTTTCTTAATTCAATTAACTCAATTTTATGTATATAACTCATTGTTAAAATACCTAATGAGATACTTACTTATCATAATATCATGTTAACTATATATATAATCATATATATGTCATCATATAGTTTTCACAAGTTTTAACGTTCGTGAATCACCGGTCAACTTGGGTGGTCAATTGTCTATATGAAACCAATTTCAATTAATCAAGTCTTAATAAGTTTGATTGATTAACATGTTGGAAACACTTAATCATGTAAATAACAATTTAATTTAATATATATAAACATGGAAAAGTTCGGGTCACTACAACTACTCTATTCCTAATTGATTGAATTGATTCAAAAATTTGTGTTGCTTTCCCATAATTAAACTTTACAGAGTATATATATATATATATATATATATATATATATATATATATATATATATATATATATATATATATATATATATATATATATATATATATATATATTATTCTATCCTTGTACCCGTGATTGAATTGAGAGACAAAGTAGTGAATTAATACTTGAATCATTTCTGTGTGAATATTCTATGTTTACTGTGTTTGGTATTTTTCATCTCCACTACCATTATTATATAAACATGTGCATAACAACATAAATAGATATATACACCCGAGAGTTAATTATAGCACTGCAATCTCAACCATCTATCTTCAATCTATTTTTATATATATAACATATACACATATACACTTATAGAATGAATAAGTTTCATCCACCATTCCACTCTCCTCCATCCTCATCTCAACCAACCGTCTTCTCCGGCAACCATCACTGCCACTTAACCACGATGAATCAGCACAAATCAACATTTGTGTTAATAATATCATCATACAAAATAAAATGAAATTTGATATATATATTATATTATTATTATTACTAATATTATTATTATCATTAATAATATATTAATACTATCATAATTAGTATGGTATTATTATTACTATCATTAATAGTTACATTTATATTTATTATTATTTTTATTAATACTGTTAAATATTAATAGTATTATTATATATTATTCTTTTTAAAGCAGGTAGTTTTATTACACAATAACAGTTTATACAGGAATAGCTCGATTTGAGCATGTTACATAGGATCAAACTAATGCATCACACAGGAAACCTACAACATCACTACATTCCTATTTTATATATTATTAATTATTAATTATTATTATCAAATTAAAAACACAGTATAGATCAGTTATATACGCGTGATATCTATCTCTATCATTCCTATTTTTTTTTTTTTGATTTTCTTCTCTCTGCTCGTGAACTGTTGTCGAACCCAACATCACTACAAACAATTATCAATCAATTACTCTGTATCATTGATAAATTTTATTCTAATTTCACTCTCATTATCCAATACAATTCCAGTAGCTGTGATCAGATTTTTTTTTTAACAATCAAATTTTAAGATCAGACCCGTTTTTATGCTCACGATCACTTTTATTCCATAATTCAAGTTCGAGCCAATTTTCAAAATGTGACAATGCAGAAACCTTTAAATTCATGTCTTAAAACTTTCTACAAAGTTACAAAAGCTAATCCGAAGAATCGATCATGAATTTCGGAGTCAAAGTTTGGAAATAAAAAGTCAACCTTTTTGTTCATCATAAAATTCGATCTCCAGTTGATGTTTTGGTTTCAATTGATAATCCAGATAGTTTCTATCAACGATTTAGAACGTATTTTATTAGGAACCTTTGTCTATTACGTGCTCAAATTCAAAAGCCAATTTTTTTTGAGCTGCGACAGCAGCCTGTTTCTTTTTAAAAAAATTTTTTATTGTTATTTTTTTTTCAATTAGTCAAAGGTAAATGTTATAGGAGTGAATATTAAATTCTAAGATCAATATTACGATTGATATTAAGGTTTAAAGGATTTGGGTTAACTAAGTATTTGATGAAGAAGATGAAGTTGAGCATAAAAGTAATTTCGGGTTATATAATATAGAAGTGGGTATAAAACAGAAAAACGGGCACAGCCCAGCTGGTTAAGGTGTTGTTCGAGTGTCCGAGAGGTCATGGGTTCGATTCTGATCTTGGGCCATTTTTTTCAGAACGATTTTTAAAGGGTATACATTCATTTTTTCCTTATTATTATTATTATTATTATTATTATTATTATTATTATTATTATTATTATTATTATTATTATTATTATTATTATTATTATTATTATTATTATTATTATTATTATTATTATTATTATTATTATTATTATTATTATTATTATTATTTTGATTATTATTATTATTATTATTAGTATTATAATTGTTAATATTATTATTATTACTAATAAAAGAATTAACCAACAAATATTATTATTATTATAATAATTGTTACAAATATGATTATTATTATTATTATGGTTATGTTAATTATTAAAGTTTAATAATAATGCAAATACATATTATTATTATCATTAAAATGAGTATTATTATCATAATTGTAATTATTACTATCATTATTAATAGCAATATTAAGATTATTGTTATTATTTTTACTACTAATATTATTATAAGTATTATTATTATTATTAATATTATCATTCAGATTCGTATTATTAGTATCATTATAGAAATTTTTATTATTATAAGATTATTAACATATACCATCACTATTACTATCATTATTTCTATAATTGTTGATATTAATAAGTATCATTATTATTAACATTAATTCTATTATTAGTAATATAACAAGTAAATACTAGATATATAAAAATATATTAAATACATAATACAATTATATCATTATGTTGACAAATAATAAGGTTTTCATTTAACACACACACACACACACACACACACACACACACACACACACACACACATATATATATATATATATATATATATATATATATATATATATATATATATATATATATATATATATATGTTACCAATTTATTAAATAAACATATAATTTATTAATATAACAATTATATCACTAATAATAAGATATAATTTTGTTTGATTACGATTATACGTTTTAATATGTATATGAATGATATAGGTTCGTAAATCCGAGGCCAACCCTGCATTGTTCAATGTCGTCATATGTATTTTTACTACAAAATACAGTATCGTGAGTTTCATTTGCTCCCTTTTTAAATGCTTTTGCAATATATATTTTTGGGACTGAGAATACATGCGCTACTTTTATAACTGTTTTACGAAATAGACACAAGTAATCAAAACTACATTCTATGGTTGAATTATCGAATCGAATATGCCCCTTTTTAGTCTGGTAATCTAAGAATTAGGGAACAAACAACCTAATTGACGCGAATCCTAAAGATAGATCTATCGGGCCCAACGAGCCCCATCCAAAGTACTGGATGCTTTAGTACTTCGAATTTACCATGTCCGAAGGGAGTCCCAGAATGATAGGGATATTCTATATGCATCTTGTTAAGGTCGATTACCAGGTGTTCAATCCATATGAATGATTTTTGTCTCTATGTATGGGACGTATATTTATGAGAAATGGAAATGAAAATCTTGTGGTCTATTAAAATTATGGAAATGATTGATTACGATAAACTAATGAACTCACCAACCTTTTGGTTGACACTTGAAAGCATGTTTATTCTCAGGTATGAAAGAAATCTTCCGCTGTGCATTTGCTCATTTTAGAGATACTACTTGGAGTCATTCATGACATATTTCAAAAGACGTTGCATTCGAGTCGTTGAGTTCATCAAGATTATTATTAAGTCAATTATAGTTGGATATATTATGAAATGGTATGCATGCCGTCAACTTTTGATGTAATGAAAATTTGTCTTTTTAAAAACGAATGCAATGTTTGTAAAATATATCATATAGAGGTCAAGTACCTCGCGATGTAACCAAATGTAATGTATTCGTCCAGATGGATTAGGACGGGGCATTAAATTATCAATGTTATTTCTTTACTGTCTCCTCGTCTTCTTCGTTTAGGGTTCAACAGAGACAGAAACAGAATAAATAGCGTAGCAGCAGGTGATATTTAAGACGAGGGTGGATTGAGGTAAACCGAAAACATAACCAAAAAATATCACGGTTTCAATGGTTTTGGGTTTTCCAGCGAGTGATGGTGGTTTACGAAGATGGTGGTGGTCGTTGCAGGTGGTAGTGGTCAGTTGGGGGTCGTGGAAAGCTGACCGTAGTTGTGGTGTTCAAGGGTGGTAATCGGCTGTCCACAGCCGTCGTAGGTGGTAGGTTTGGTGATTAAAAGGTGATGGGTTTATAAAAGTGGTGAGGGTGTTATTGGTGATGGTGGTTTGATGATAGTTGTCCGGCGATGGTGGTCCGTCGTTGGTGGTCCGGCATGAGGTTTCAATCGAAGGAGAAGGTGGCTTGCGGTTTATCATAGAGTATAGGTATATATGTATGATATATATATATATATATATATATATATATATATATATATATATATATATATATATATATATATATATATATATATAAAGCCTAATAGTAAAACTAATAAATAACTCATGGATAAATAAACGTGCACAAGGCTCAAACAGTGTTGCCATCAATATTGTATTCTTATGCCGACAGTTCATCACAGACTAGAATATCGTACTCCGTTGTAAATTAGTGGCAGATGAAAGTTCACAGAAAAATTCCAAAATTTTAAATTAATTATATTTATTTATTTTGGTCATTATGGTATAAAATTCGATCATTAACTATTAAATAAATATTACATTAATTATTCACTCCCAACCCCAAGTAAAATATAAAAAGTTTTAAAATTTAATAACTAGGTCCTAAATACATTTTTAGTAAGCCTAAAATTTATAGAACTCATTTTCAGATCACCATTTATTTTAAAATCATATAAGTTCGAATTTAAACTTGTTTAATATCAATTGAATGGTAATTGAGTGTTACTTTTCGTTTACTAAATAGATTCGAAATCGCAAAATATATATTTAATATACTTTATTTATATATAGAGATATATTTTAAATAATAATTATTATGATATCCTATTTTTATTTTATTAATTTTTAATAACAACAATATATAATACTTCAATTTATATTTTGAATTATTATTTATATATACATACACATATCTATTTACAATTAATTATTCGTGAATCATCGAGGTCACAGTCAAAGGTAATTGAATATATAAAACAGTTCAAAAATTTTTGAGACTCAACCTTACAGACTTTGTTCATCGTGTCGGAAACATATAAAGATTAAGTTTAAATTTGGTCAAAAATTTCCGGGTCGTCACAGTACCTACCCGTTAAAGAAATTTCGTCCCGAAATTTGATTGGGATGGTCATTGCTAACAATAAATATGTTTTCATGACTCATACGAGTTGGAATTTAGAGCTTTATCACCATTGAGTAATAAGGATAAAATAATTCGATTATTTGAAAAGTTCGAGTGAAGCTATCACAAAAGAGTGAAATGAATGAATAAAGTTTCGTCTTAACTTTTGACGTTGTCTTTGTTGAATTCCGGAATTCAAGGGATTTAAAGAAAATCTTCGAAATCTAAAAGATTTGATTCTTCGGCGAGTAAGGAAATTAAGATCTCTATAATTAAATACGGTGATCTGCCTCAATTACTCTGTCTGATATTTTCATTATAAATTCACCTTTTCCGTTCCATTAATTTTCACCACCTCAATACTTTCTTTCTTTGTTCATACATCCAAAAGATTGTGAAAATGCTTAATCAAGTTCTAATCCTTGATATTTTTCCTAATTATCTTTTCTGTCATCCTTCTTTTCAATCTTCCACTAGAAAAATCTGTTTACTTCAACTATTACCTTGAGGTGATACTATTCTTAATTCTACCGTGTCTTTATATTGTTATTCGTATTAATATCCACGGTTTGTAACCTCCGTGTTGTTATTGGGCTTTATATTGTCTCTTATATTTTGGAGCTCTTTGCCTTTTTATTCACTTCTCGACTCTAAATACAGCCAGTAATGGTCCAGAATTCGTAGGTATGGAGTTTCGAATGAACATGGCTAATGTTCTAAGAGAGAAATTGTAATAGCACGATCTTGATTGGTTAAATTACCAGACTTCAAGAGAAAAGATAGAATTATCGAGAAATTATGTTCTTGATATGTTTATATATTAGATAGAATGTAAGAGTCGTGTAACATGGCACATGATGATGTTATGATCTGTGAATAATCACGTTTCATTAGAAACTCAGCATGACTTACTGTAATATAATCACGTTGATCAAGTGTCATTATATTATACTAACTCATGCTTCAGTTCCCAACACTACTTCAATAACATTCATATTAAATTCGAATTTCGAGAATTTAGAAACTAAAACAGTTTCCTTTTATGATATAATACAGATAGCGCGGAGAGATAATTAATATCGGACGAGAATATTCATGAAGATATCTTCAGAAATATTAAGGATATTTATAATGAAAGATACGATAATATCTTAGAATTTTAGAATCAAATTGTGATGAAGAAATTCATTCACGATGATTTAGAGCGATTAAGGAGCAAGGTATTCGCTAAAGATTTCATCAGAAATAAAATCATCAGGATTCTGTATGTACAAGTTTCGTCCTTGTGATTTGTCTACAGTCTCCTTAATGGGTTGCTCAATTCATTTTTCAGTATCAAAATCTTTGAGCTTTTTCACCATTCCATTCTTTATTATCAAACTTTTGAGTGTTAAGGCAGTCTTCAGTTTTCACTGCTTCATCAACTTTTTCAAAACTCGGAAACTGATTCATAGGCTAAAGCGTTTTCAGAAATTTAGAATTGAAGTTCGTAAATCCAGGAGATAGAAGTTATATATATATATATATATATATATATATATATATATATATATATATATATATATATATATATATATATATATATATATATATATATATAATTGTTGTCGTAGAATCGCTGGGAAATTTGAGATTATCGATAGATGTTTCCCGGTATTTGGTAAGGTAATTCTCGTTATAAGGTGCGGATGGGTATATGATAGGGTTTTAATGAACGAATATAATGATTTTTCGAAAAGTTAAAGATCAATGAAGTTGTTGGTAAATTTACTATTAACGTGGCGGGATATAAACGGTTCCCCGGTAATGATACAAGAGTAAGCACATATATCAAGGTTATAATAAGGTTGTTTCGAACAAAAAGTCTAAATTGATTTTGCTGGAGGTGTGACAAAATGGGCTAATTTGAAAAAGAATTGCAATGTTATTTTCGGTAATAACAACGCCAAAGAAGCTAGCACAGATACGTATTAAACGTTTACTCAGGTTTCGAGTGTTTTCAGGTGCATAACTATATGCATTAATCTTTCCTTCCATAGATGAAGTGCGGTTGGTTCATCCTCTCGATTGAGGTGTTTTCAAGAATCATGAAAGGTTTGAACGCAGATTGTAATCGTTAAGATTCAAATGAGGTTTAAGATGAAATCAAGTGGCAAACTTGAAGAATTGTTTAGTTTCATATGTTATAATCAATATTTTAATTCATTTTAATTGTCCAATGTTGGTAGTCCACAGTTTGTAGTCCACAATTAGTAGTTCAACAATTCATATATAGTTTAATATATAATATTCGAATTAATTAATATGTATCGTGACCCGTGTACATGTCTCAGACTCGATCACAACTCAAAGTATATATATATTATTGTAGAATCAACCTCAACCCTGTATAGCTAACTCAAGCATTACTGCATATAGAGTGTCTATGGTTATTCCAAATAATATATATAGATGCGTCGATATGATATATCAAAACTTTATATACGTGTCCCGATATTTAAAGTGCATAAAATAAATAACAGAAATTAAATGACGATAAAATTGCGAGAATATAAATTGTAATAATTAAATTGCGATAAATAAAATGTAATTAGTTAGCTAGGAACAGTTAGCTAGGAATAGTTAGCGTGGATTCTTAACAAAATTTCTCGTAGTTAATTTGTTTGTTTCTAACAAATTTTATTTTGTCCAATGTTTTCTTCATTATGCCACTTGTTGGATTTCTGGTAAGTCACAATCCAAATATGAAATTGAATAAAAATGGTAATTTTGTGGCGAACGGATTCGTATATCTGTGGATGCAAGTAGGATAGTAAATGACTGTTTAATCAGATTCGAAGAGTGTATAGTGTAACTTATTAATGTGAAATCTAAATATTCTTCGGGTATTACCTACCCGTTAAAATATTTTCACCATTAATAGTTTGTACAAAAGAATTTTTAATTACAATCTTTATGAAAATATACTTACATATATATTTTCTTCAGATGTAATCATAGATTTAATGAGTTAATATAATATTAATCTCATTTGATTTACCGTTAGAACTAGAATACATAATCTCTAAAACATTAGAAATTATATAATCGTCATGTAGAACGAAGATAAATGATGTAGAACGATACGTAGAACGATGATTATACTCGAGGTACAGAATGAGATGTTGAGGCATGGATTGTTGATGGTGCTGGTGCTATTACTGATGGTACTGTTGGTGCCGGTGATGTTGCTGAAGCTGGTAAATTGTGCACCATATTCTCCAAAGTCACTACCCGAGCGCGAAGTTCGTTGACTTCTTCTATTATTCCGGGATGATTGTCGGTCGGAATGAGTGAATGAATAAGGTTTAGAATTTTAGATAGAATATAATCGTGGCGAAGTATTCGGGAAATGAGGGTGAAAATGGTGTTTCGAATGGGTTCACCGGTAAGTGCTTCAGGTTCATTGCCAAGAGGTGAATTCTGTTGGTGGAAAGGATCACCTTCTTATCGTCTCCATTGATTAAGTTGACTACGAACTCATCAGATGAATTGGGGATGACTGATTGGTTGATCCATTCCGGTCACACTGCTTTCGGAGCTCGAGTGAAACTCCATATCGGAATTCGAGGGACTTGATATAGTGGCGATTTCCATTTCGTACGATTGAATAAAGGATTTTTCGATATGAAATGATTTCCGGCTATCGGATGGTATTCTAATTACATATAATATCTATATATATAGAGCAAAAGATTACGTAGATTACGGAGGAATTTACGAAATATACTAGGCATAGTTTACAGTAACAGATACGCTAAGATATGAATTTTGTCTATACACTATTCATGCAATCAGTGCAGTAAGATGTGTCTAGACTAAGAATGGTAAGCAGGTAATTTTCTAAGGATGATAAGTAGGTAATTTTCGACTAGAATTGATAAGCAAAACTTTTGACATGCAGACACGATCGAAGTCCAGACTCACTAATGCATCTAAACAACTATCAGTTAGACACACTAATGCAAGACCTGGTTCTCTAAGACCACCACTCTGATACCACATGAGACGACCCGTCCTAATCCATAAGGACGAATATAATAACATATGATTACATCGCGAGGTTCTGACCTCTATATGACACATTTTACAAACATTGCATTCGTTTTTTAAAAGACAAACTTTCATTACATCGAAAGTTGACAGACATGCATACCATTTCATAATATATCAAACTATAATTGACTTAATAATAATCTTGATGAACTCAACGACTCGAATGCAAATATATATATATACGTCTTTTGAAATATGTCATGAATGACTCCAAGTAATATCTCTAAAATGAGCAAATGCACAGCGGAGGATTTCTTTCATACCTGAGAATAAACATGCTTTCAAGTGTCAACCAAAAGGTTGGTGAGTTCATTAGTTTATCGTAATCAATCATTTCAATCATTTTAATAGGCCACAAGATTTTCATTTTCATTTTCATTTCTAATAAATATACATCTCATATCAGGCATTTCGCAAACTGCATAGAGATAAAAATCATTCATATGGATTGAACACCTGGTAACCGATGTTAACTTTAATGCATAGAATATCCCCACAGACATCTCGTCTGTATAATAATAATCTCGAAGTACTAAAGCATTCGTACCCCGAATGGGACTTGTCAAGGTCCATAGATCTATCTTTAGGATTCGCGTCAACTAGGGGCCATTTCCCTAAATTATTAGGTTACCAGACTTGAAGGGCGATATTCGATTTAGATAATCCAACCATATAATGTAGTTTCGATTACTTGTGTCTATTTCATCAAACATTTATAAAAGCGCATGTATTCTCAGTCCCAAAAATATATATTGCAAAAGCATTTAAAAAGGGAGCAAATGAAACTCACTCTACAATATTTTGTAGTAAAATATTCATACGACGATACTGAACAATGCAGGGTTGGCCTCGGATTCACGAACCTATATCAATTGTATATGTATTAAAACATTTAATGGAATCACATAATTTCCATTATTAGTATGTATTATTTATATATATTTTTATTTATATAGAATTTATACTAAATTTCATTAAAAACAAATATTCATATTATATCTTAAATTATAGGTTATATATATTTATGTTGTGTATATATTTAAAATGTTTAATATCTATATATTTAGTTTTATTAATATATATATATATATATATATATATATATATATATATATATATATATATATATATATATATATATATATATATATATATATATATATATATATATATATATGGTTAGTATTATATAAAAAAAATCATTAGTTTGCTATATAATAGTATTTATATAAAAAAATATTAATATGTTTGATATATAGGTATATAAAATATTAATATAATTATAATATATGTATATTAAGTATATTTTAGGTACAAAATATTTATCTGTAACAAAAATGATAGTTTTGATAATAATGATCTACTAATAATAATAACTTTCTTGATATCGATAATACTAATAATAATAATAACGATATTGTTAAAATTGGTACTTATGTTAATAATAATAATAGTAATACTAATAATTACAAAAATGATTTTAATACTAATATTAGTGAAAATAATAATAACTTGTATTATTTTTATAATAACGATAATAATAATCCTAATCATAATCATAATAATAATAGTAGTACTAAAATGATAAATTAATAATGATAATAACATTAATAATACTTATAGTAATGATAATGATAATTGTTATAACACTTATTATGATACTAATAATAATACTTATAATAACAATAATAATAACAACAATATCAATAATCATAGTAATAACACTAATAACAATAATCATCATATCATAATAATAATAATAATAATAATAATAATAATAATAATAATAATAATAATAATAATAATAATAATAATAATAATAATAATAATAATAATAATAATAATAATAATAATTATTATTATTATTATTATTATTATTATTATTATTATTATTGAAATCAAGTAACTACCTCAAAATAGGCTTTAAAAAAAAATTAACGACCCAGCTAGGACTCAAACCCGCGACCTCTAGCTAACCCAACATACCCCTTAACCATTCGGCCATCTGTTGTTTTCTGATTAACCCTGATTGAAATTTATCTAACCCTTCTTTTAGTCAGTCCTCCTTCTCCTTCATCACTTAACATCATCCTCCATTATCATCATCCTTATCTATCATCACTAATTATCATCATCATCATTACTCAATATTATTTTCGAATCATTTCACCATCATCATAGACCATATCATCATCTTTATCATAATCAAACACGAGTATCATCATCATCTTCAACTTAGCCATCATCATCACTGTACATCGTAAACATCTATCATCATCTTCGCGTTTACATATCAACATAATTCATTATCAATGTTATTTCTTTACTGTTTCCTCGTCTTCTTCATTTAGGGTTCAACAGAAACAGAATAAATGGCGTAGCAGCAGGTGATGTTTAAGATGTGGGTGGATTGAGGTGAACCGAAAACATAACCAAAAAAATATCACGGTATCAATGGTTTTGGGTTTTCCGGCGAGTGATGGTGGTTTACGGAGATGGCGGTGGTTGTTGCAGGTGGTAGCGGTCAGTTGGGGGTCGTGGAAAGGTGACCGTAGTTGTGGTGTTCAAGGGTGGTAATCGGCTGTCCATAGCCGTCGTAGGTGGTAGGTTTGGTGATTAAAAGGTGATGGGTTTATAAAAGTGGTGAGGGTGAAATTGGTGATGGTGGTTTGATGATAGTTGTCCGGCGATGGTGGTCCATCGTTGGTGGTCCGGCATGAGGTTTCAATCGAAGGAGAAGGTGGCTTGCGGTTTATCATAGAGTATAGGTATATATGTATGATATATATATATATATATTATATATATTATATATATATAAAGCCTAATAGTAAAACTAATAAATAACTCATCGATAAATAAACGTGCACAAGGCTCAAACAGTGTAGCCATCAATATTGTATTCTTATGCCAACAGTTCATCACGGACTGGAATATCGTACTCCGTTGTAAATTAGTGGCGGATAAAAGTTCACAGAAAAATTCCAAATTTTTAAATTAATTATATTTATTTATTTTGGTCATTATGGTATAAAATTCGATCATTAACTATTAAATAAATATTACATTAATTATTCACTCCCAACCCCAAGTAAAATATAAAAAGTTTTAAAATTTAATAACTAGGTCCTAAATACATTTTTAATAAGCCTAAAATTTATAGAACTCATTTTCGGATCACCATATAAGTTCGAATTTAAACTTGTTTAATATCAATCGAATGGTAATTGAGTGTTACTTGTCGTTTACTAAATAGATTCGAAATCACAAAATATATATTTAATATACTTTATTTATATATAGAGATATATTTTAAATAATAATTATTATGATATCCTATTTTTATTTTATTAATTTCTAATAACAACAATATATAATACCTCAATTTATATTTTGAAATATTATTTATATATACATACACATATCTATTTACAATTAATTGTTCGTGAATCGTCGAGGTCACAGTCAAAGGTAATTGAATATATGAAACAATTCAAAAAATTTTGAGACTCAACCTTACAGACTTTGCTCATCGTGTCGAAAACATATAAAGATTAAGTTTAAATTTGGTCGGAAATTTCTGGGTCGCCACAATCTTTGCATCTCGATCTCACAAATTCCTATCTAACCGTCGTGGTAGGTTTATTGGGTTAGCAATCATTCTTTATTCTACCTCCAATCACATTATTATTATCTTCTTAAATCATATTGTGCAATACAACACAAGCATACATATGTCTTCTAATTTGGTTGAAATTCAAAGATTTCGTAAGTTGGAGCATGAATTGGGTGCTTTTACCAACATAGCTCAATCTGGGTATCTACCATTACCAAGGTAATACCCTTTCTCGTAGTAATGTACGTTTACATCAAACAGTGATGGTGGAGCAGTGACAATTTTTATAGTGTTAAACAACCTTAAATAATATAATACACTAATGTCCTTGTTCGCATGACATACGAAATAATGCATGTCATATCCACATATCTTGAGAAGCGACTGCTTCAAGAAGAAAAATTGACAGATCTTTTTTTTATCACCCATAGTATACTGTATATGTTACGCAACATGACAATTCTTCCACTCCCCATGCATACAGTCAATAATATCAAGCATACCCGGTAAACCATGTTCTTGTGCATGAAAAGTATAAATACTGACAAATATCATACGCCATTTGACGTATGACGGATGTGCACTTTTGCATTAATGCCAAAATTTGCCGACCACTTGCATCAAGACTGTAATAACCGAGAATAAACGATAATGTAGTAAATTTACTACTTTATATTATTTTGTCAATTTCGGGGACGAAATCATTTTAAGTGGTATATGTTAATAACCCAACATAATTATAAAATTGGTACACTTAAATATAAATATATAAATATATATAGATATAATACAAATATACATAAACTAATAAACACTACTACAAAAAAGGAAATTCGAGATCGGTTTTTTGGGCTTTCGAAACCGGTTTGCAAAGGTAGGGGCTTGGAAAGTAAATACCGGTTTTATAACTAGTTTCTAAACCTAACCTTCAAAACCGATTTTCTTAAAAAAAAACATGTTTCGTTTCTTTAGAATAGAGACCTGTTTTTTATATGAAACCAATTTGCTTTTTCTTTTAAAAAAATTTGTTATACGAACACACTAGAAGCATATGAATTCAATTTGCAGCTTTGTTAACAACAATGGATGAATTAATTACAATGCGTCTTTGAGTATCCTTTGTCTAGAACTAACAATCATAAACTCTTTACAAATCATATACAAAATTTCTAAAACAAGGTTAACTTTACAAATCATATACAAAATAGCTACATACATGAAGATTACAAGAGAAGATACAAAAACATAAGAACATATAAAACAAGTGTAGATCAGTGACAAATAATTATGTAAGGCTCCAAGCTAGCGAGTCTTCACTCTTCATTATGCAGGTTTAAGGCTTTAAGTTATTATTTAAAGAAGATTCAAGCTCAAAACTCACCTCCAAGCTAGCAAGTCTTTGCAAAACTCCAACACGTTCATAGCACCAGGCCAACTAATTAAAACCATAATTGAAAGTTAGTAGTGACCAAGGATTTACATGTCTACATACAGTAAATATTAGGTATATGAAAAAAACATTAATTGAAAGTGTTTGAATTTTTGTTTGTTGGTATAAAGTGGGGAATGTAAAAATAAATAGACATATGAAAAAAACTAGAAAAAATCCGGCCTATAGGTCAAAAGTCCCGCCTGCAAACACTTCAAAATATTTTGGAGAAATGAGACAGGTTTTATAATTGAACAGGATTCTAAAGTATGAGAATTGAGACCGGTTTTTAAAAAAAGAGGTTACTAATGTTAGAACCGGTTTTTATTAAAAAAACAGGTTGCAAAGTCCACTTTCGAAACCAGTTTTTTGAAAAAATCGTTCTCCAATTTCTGTGTCACTCAAAAACCGGTTTCTAAACACTTTTGGAACCGGTTTTTATGTCTTTTTCAAAATATCGATTTGCAATAGGGGTTTGTATACTCTTTTGTGTATTAGTGAAATGACAAAAACGTAATGGGAAATTATCCAAAATACACCTTTTTAAAGTTTTCGTCCAAAATACACTTTTAAAAAAAAAATTTGTCTTTTTACACCATTAGGTCGACCAGCATGGTGGTCGACTACCATATTGTATGGTCGACCTCAACATTTTTCAAGGTGGTAGACCATAGTATATAAAGGTGTTGGTCGACCACCATGTTAGGTAGGTCGACCACTATAGTCGACCGAAAAAGCACGGGCAACCTTAATGTTGGTCGATTATCCATATTAAAACTAAAATAGTGAGTTCCACATGTCAAAATAGAAATTTTTTCTCCACAAGCCCTAGATATGAACCATCAACCATGATTCATTGCAGATACACTAAATTCGATCATCATCCCTGATTATCAAATATCAATTTCAAAGATAAACCCTAATTCAAAGATAAACCCTATTTCGATCGAAGAGTACTGCCAAAGATGACAGATGTGGAGGTAAACCCTAATTCGATCGTCTTCTGCATATTTGTGTATATGTAACTGTATGTAAATGTGTATGTATGTATATGTAAATGTAAATGTAAATGTAAATGTATATGTGTGTGTATATGTAACTACATGTGTGTATGTAAATGTATGTATATGTAACTGTATATGTATATGTATATATATGAAACTGTATCCTTATTTAAATGTATATTTATTTGTATCTATATGTATGTATAGTTAAATGTATATGTATATGTATCTATATGTAACTGCATATGTATGTATATACTGTATATGTATGTATATCAACATATAGGGTAATTCGTATAGATTCTATATGTATATGTATACTCGAATCTTGTGTTAATCGCATAATGACATATACATTGTTTGTTTACAAGTTTGGTTCGAGGCGGAGGTCACTATCCGATGCAAGATGTCTCTTATTCGTGAAATTAAAAACAAACTCACTCCAGCTCAGACAAAGGTTTTTAGATAAACGTGTTTTGGTCATTGGTTAGATATAAAGTGCGATGACAATGATCCGGGATACATACACTGCTTATTAATGAATCAGATTGACCGTCTGAAAAACTTTGTAATCAACGGACGCGAAATATGTGAGGAGCCAGAAGAGCTATGGTTTCGAGCTACTCGAGATCATGTCATTAGGTGCGGTCGACGTGAGTTTTGCTTGGTTACCGGGATGCGGTTTGGTCTGGTTACATCATTTATAGATTGGATAGGTTAAGAGAGGTCAGATTTTGACCACTCAGTTTCATCTAGTGTTTTTAATAAATGACATAGTGGTCCCCGCCATCTTTCAGAGTTTCACGACAGTTTTTTTAAAGATGAGTTGAAAGGAAATGACAAGGATAAGGTCATAGTCGTGATTGCGTTGATAATTAACTTATGCTTCCTTGGCAAGCAGTTGCGGGATGGTGTAAACGATGATATGCTTCTTATAATAGAGGACTTTGAGTTGATGAACAAGTATACGTGGGGTTCTTTCATATGGACCAAACTTTATAATCAATTGCATCCTGTTTTGGTACCTTATAAAGACAGGGCAGCACAAAAACCGGAAGGGGGTGATGACATACCATTTGAGCGGCTTCACTTGGGCGTTTAAGGTATTAATATGTACTTATAAATGTTATTCATATAACATGTTTCTCATTTAACCGAATTTGTCATTTGTTTGAAGATGTGGATATGGGAGGCATACAAAAACCGAATAGAAGCATACGCTTTCAAGACGGTTAGTGATGGCATCCCTCGTGGACTCCACGAAAAATGGAAGAAGAAAATCATGGGCTGGAATGAGTACGTTGAGTTGATGCAACTCCCGGTATGTCTATGCATATGTGTATGTGCATGTGTATGTATATGTAATCTATATATGTATATGTATAAGTGTATGTATATGTATAAGTGTATGTATATGTATATGAGTATGTATATGTATATGTGTATGTATATGTAAACTGTATATGCGTATGTATATGTGTATGTATGTAAACTTGTATATGTATATAACACAAGGATATCCCTAATGAAGAACGACCTCTTATTCATTGGAGACCTACCAAGACAGAGGTTAAGTGTGAGTGGTGGGTGGCTAGTGTGAATTATTTCAAGAACCCCCGATGCTAAAGTTCTGATGAATAAAAGTGATGGTCCAAATACAATTTATGATGAGTCGAAGAAGGAGTTGACGGATATGATAGAGAAACTGGCAAAGAGATTAGATGATCAGGAAAAGAAACATGCCCAGGAGATGAAGGTGATGAGTGATCGGGTTGAGACTGGCATCTATGTTACACGTGAGACACTAAAGATAGTGCAGGGTTTACATCATTCTAGAGCCAAGCATCAGAAAAGTATTTTAAATCTCTATGGTATGTTACAGAATCTTCAACAACAACAAGTACATGTAAATTTCTTATTTTATAATTCCTAGTGTATAAATTTTAAGTATAAACTCTATGGTGATGGTGAAATAAAGTAGTGCAGAATGACAGTGGAATAGTCGACCATACAAGGGGTCGACTGTCACAATAATACATTATAGTCGACCACTTTTGGGGTCGACCATAGTATAATAACACTAAAGTCGACGAGAATTAAGGTCGACTATATGCAGGCTATTCTATTACTTAAAATGTATTTATTTATTTATTTATTTATTTTATTTGACAAGATGATGGTGATTTCATTGGTGGATGGGTGTCAGATATAGAAGTTCAAAAAACCAAGAAAGATTTGCAATCACCGGTGATTCAGAGGAAGGTTAGTATGTCTCCATACGCTAGTGTGAAGGTTGCTTCACCGGTAATTCAGAGGAAAAGCAAAAGGGACCGTCGGGTTACAAGGTCTAGGATGTCTCCTTACGTTACACCATCACAGATAATGAAAAGGGTTGGTAAAAAGGTTGACACACCCGAGAAAGAAATGCCGATAAAACAACAGTGGATTAGGAGACAAAAGGTTCCGGTAGATGCTGATACTTTTATTCTAGAAATCATTGACGGTTTAATTCATGAATCTGGATTTATCTATCCCAGGACTCCCACCATATATGCGAATGAAAGGAATCTGAAAGGCCCTACGACACCGGAAAAGATGATCGATCCAAATGTCGAGTGCCTTTCAGTATTTGTTCGGGGCCTATCCAATGGATTTATATTCAGTACTGACGAGTTTTGGGAGCGGATCTATGGTAAATTTGAAGGCGGGTGGCTAGATAACTTTGTAAGTTTTTATAAACTTAATATTAATATCGTAAATTTAAATGTCTATAATAATATTGACGAACTCCTTGTTAATTGCAGAATATTAATGGTTGGGCATCTATGTTGTTGCGGTGGAGCTACCGTTTAGATCAAATGGATTTTCAGCCGTTAAAGAATCGTCAAAGATGTGCGATCATGCCGGTGGACATGATTAAGTGGATGCGGGTTTTTAAGTCGGGTATAACAGTTGACCCAGATTACACCAATACCGATATCACATGTTATGCCGGTACGAGACTCCCTTTCCCACATTGGTTGAAGTGTCAGAAGGTTAGTATCCTTTTACATATACAGTTTAAATATACATACATATATAAATATACTTTATATATATACTTTACACTTATATGTTTAAATTTAATAGGTAGGTCCTATTCCCAACACCGTTGGAAGATGCCAATCACTGGGTGCTTATTGTTCTTGATCTGAAGGACTTCACCGTCGTCGTTTATGATAGTTTTATCAAGCATAAAACAATTCAAGACCTCACTTTTTATGTTTCTGAGTTGGGTCAATGTCTGCCGGAGTTCTTGAGGGCTATTAGTTACACTCCTCCACCACTGGTTTCGATGCCATATACATTCACTTATATCGACACACCTCAGCAGAGTGGATTGTATGGTGACTGTGATGTATGGGTTTGCATACACACGGAGCGTTTAGCTTGTGAACTAACGTATCCATTTGAGAAAGATTTGGCGAAGGTTGTAATGAAATATAGACACAAGATGGGAGGACATTCTTTAGATCCCGATTCGAAGTACGAAGAAGGTGATATGTTTAAGCTGATTGTGTATTTTGAACAAGTTGTGTATTTTGATAGTGATGATGATTACGAAGATGAATACGTCAATCCAAAATCAACTTATGACCAGCCAATTAAGTATAATCCCGAACCAGATGATATATTTTGGAACATTCCACCGTTACTATCTAACACCCAAACCGAAATGAAACCTAGATCAATGACAATATATGAAACCCCATGATATGCCCGAATCAGACGGTTTATTTATGCGGTGTCTTTAGGTTGCAAAACGTCAATTCAGGATATCAACAGAAGAAGTTGATTGTTAAATTTATATATGCTTGCCCTAAATCTATTATTCCTTCCTATGGCTTAGCAAGGGCAAATATGACCTAGGGTCGTTCCTTGATCAGCCGAATTTGAAGCGGAGCTTATTCAGATAATTTAGTAATTAAGATTGGGTTTATACACAATTTAGTATCCAATACTAGTGGCCAGGTACACCTTGTGTGGAGAGGCAGGATTCTTTTGGTCCCAATAAATTGGCGACTATTTGAAAAATCCAACAACCAAGTTCAACCGATTTATTCTAGACACCACTTTATCCGTAATATCAAATTATGTAAAGGCAATAGTTGGGTTGATTTGATTTATAATTGTATTTAAAATATTAAAGAAATATAATTAAAATAAGCTAGCTAGCATGCAACAACTAAGGACAAAGAAGACGTGGTTCACCATGATTTAAGATAACGTAGTGTTGGAATGATTGCGAGACACTCATTGGATAGATATACCTTGGTGTAAACACTAGATTCCCTACTAATTGATTTCTCGATTAGCATGTCACGAGGAACTAGGCTATCATGATTCTGATAGGATGGACTATGCTCAACTCCCGAGGCTTTACCTGGTTTAAGGATATAAGCGGCTCATCTTGGATCAACTCCCGACGCTTTATCTGGTTTAAGGATATAAGCGGCTCATCTTGGATGCAGGCATACCTTGGGCGCACGAATAAAGTAGCATAGCCATATATATATATATATATATATATATATATATATATATATATATATATATATATATATATATATATATATATATATATATATATATATATATATATATATATATATATATATATATATATAAGGGAAAAGTGAATATGAGTAACAGCACCATATAAGCTTGTATGCAAACCCACCAAATACTACGTAGTTTTGATGTAAAAATTGGAAATCCAATAACTACCGCCTATAATCAAGTTTCACATATGGCTGCAATATTCCTCCCAAATTTCTTATCCTTAACGACGATACACTCGTGATACCAACGTATTTGTCTTTTTGCGTTCTTCAATTCCGTATTCTAAACTCATTCCGATCAAATACATCAATTGCAGGTTATTAAATTCGATTCATTTATGTCATTGCGTACCAAATCATAATTAATTTTTTATTCTTCAATTTCTCCTACCTTTTTTATATTCACACATTGATCAGAATGCTTACTTTCATTGTGATCACCCACAACGATATCAGGTAAATTTGATTAATTTAGTTTGTTCCCTACAAAACTTAGATCGATTGTTTCTACCTTTTGTTAATTATGTGTTTCTGACGTTCAATCATATGTTGATTCAGTAAATTCACTTCAACACTTCATGAGATTGTGTGACATAACACGTGTTGTATGGCTGTGAGTACTTGATTAGATGCATATAAGATGTTTGATAAAATGCTTGAGTGACAATAGACTAAACTTTCATTCTGTTATAAAGAACCCGATAAGTACCACAATTTAGAAGTCACAATTGCTGTAACAGGTGCTGGAGATCCCGAACGGATATTTGAGGCATCATGTTTACTTGGGAACTACTTGCATTGGAATCTCGTGAAGGATTGTCAATTTGTGGCGAGTTTTTGTGAATCGTATGTTCCTCTAAAAACTTCTCCAAAAGAGTATCTAGTTTCTTCATGGCAGAGGGTGACTCTTTCGCTTGTTCGACCGCTTTCACATATTTCGATTGAACACACCACAAACTTAAGGCACTAACTATTTTTTCATTATCTTCAAGTCTATTGTTATAATTATCTACTCTGTACCTAGCATCAAGTGTCCACCTTGGAAAGATATAGTGATCAGGAAGATTCTCAACATGCTTCTTCTTCAAAACATACAAGATATGTTTACATAAAATTCCAAATGTTTCAAACTTGGAATAAGAACATGTGACATCTAACTTATCTGAAAATCGAATGTTCACAGTTCTCCAATACATCTTCTCAATATTAACTAGACCAACTTTATATTGGATCTCTTCTTAGCTTTTACTTAAAGTCTCATGAGTATAATTTTTGTATCCATTCTTTATGAAAAACATAAAACATCTTGCTTGTATAACGCGTGCCTGCTTTCTCTTCTATTGGGTTAACTGAAGAAAGAACCGCCTTAGTTTTCATGGTTTTGAAGTCTTCATCTTCTTCAGCAGCTCGTCGAAACTCCACAGCTTTATCATATTGGACTACAAATTCGTTAAGCATAGTATTGGAAGTAACATATCCGTCAAAGTAGGAATGAATACTCTCACTTCTTCCACTTGTTGTCATTCCAGCAAAAAAACAATCTTTTAAAAAGACTTTAGCCCAACGGGTACGTTGGTTATACATCTCGTTTGACAAGTTGTGACTTTGAAGGTTATACTTATCACGTATAATTTTCCATCGAGTTTCAAATTCATCCGTTGTATGACTCTTAACCCACTGTTTGTACATATCTTTAAAATCACTATAACGTGCTTTAAGAGGCCCAAGATGTTCCAATTCATTCTTCTTAATGTGCCATGCACAATATCGATGACGGGCATTAGGAAAAACTTTTTTTGGCATTGATCACCGCTTTATCTTGATCAGTAATTATTGCAGTTGGGTACATGTTAAACTTTCACTTAAATAATTGTTGAATTAGCCAAACAAATGTTTCTTCTTTTTCATTCTCTAGTAACGCACCTCCAAATAGTATCGACTGACGGTGATGATTCACGCCAACAAATGGAGAAAATGGCATCCTACATCTGTTTGTCATATACATCACATCTGTAGTGACCCGAACTTTTCCATGTTTATATATATTAATTGAGATTGATATTTACATGATTAAATATTTCCAACATGTTAATCAATCAAACTTGTTAAGACTTGATTAATTGAAATATGTTTCATATAGACAATTGACCACCCAAGTTGACCGGTGATTCACGAACGTTAAAACTTCTAAAAACTATATGATGACATATATATGGATATATATATATATATATATATATATATATAGTTAACATGATACTATGATAAGTAAACATATCATTAAGTATATTAACAATTAACTACATATGTAAAAACAAGACTACTAACTTAATGATTTTTAAACGAGACATATATGTAACGATTATCGTTGTAAAGACATTTAATGTATATATATCATATTAAGAGATATTCATACATGATAATATCATGATAATATAATAATTTAAAATCTCATTTGATATTATAAACATTGGGTTAACAACATTTAACAAGATCGTTAACCTAAAGGTTTCAAAACAACACTTACATGTAACGACTAACGATGACTTAACGACTCAGTTAAAATGTATATACATGTAGTGTTTTAATATGTATTTATACACTTTTGAAAGACTTCAATACACTTATCAAAATACTTCTACTTAACAAAAATGCTTACAATTACATCCTCGTTCAGTTTCATCAACAATTCTACTCGTATGCACCCGTATTCGTACTCGTACAATACACAGCTTTTAGATGTATGTACTATTGGTATATACACTCCAATGATCAGCTCTTAGCAGCCCATGTGAGTCACCTAACACATGTGGGAACCATCATTTGGCAACTAGCATGAAATATCTCATAAAATTACAAAAATATGAGTAATCATTCATGACTTATTTACATGAAAACAAAATTACATATCCTTTATATCTAATCCATACACCAACGACTAAAAACACCTACAAACACTTTCATTCTTCAATTTTCTTCATCTAATTGATCTCTCTCAAGTTCTATCTTCAAGTTCTAAGTGTTCTTCATATATTCTACAAGTTCTAGTTACATAAAATCAAGAATACTTTCAAGTTTGCTAGCTCACTTCTAATCTTGTAAGGTGATCATCCAACCTAAAAAAATCTTTGTTTCTTACAGTAGGTTATTATTCTAATACAAGTTAATAATCATATTCAAACTTTGGTTCAATTTCTATAACTATAACAATCTTATTTCAAGTGATGATCTTACTTGAACTTGTTTTCGTGTCATGATTCTGCTTCAAGAACTTCGAGCCATCCAATGATCCGTTGAAGCTAGATCCATTTTTCTATTTTCCAGTAGGTTTATCCAAGGAACTTAAGGTAGTAATGATGTTCATAACATCATTTGATTCATACATATAAAGCTATCTTATTCGAAGGTTTAAACTTGTAATCACTAGAACATAGTTTAGTTAATTCTAAACTTGTTCGCAAACAAAAGTTAATCCTTCTAACTTGACTTTTAAAATCAACTAAACACATGTTCTATATCTATATGATATGCTAACTTAATGATTTAAAACCTGGAAACACGAAAAACACCGTAAAACCGGATTTACACCGTCGTAGTAACACCGCGGGCTGTTTTGGGTTAGTTAATTAAAAACTATAATAAACTTTGATTTAAAAGTTGTTATTCTGAGAAAATGATTGTTATTATGAACATGAAACTATATCCAAAAATTATGGTTAAACTCAAAGTGGAAGTATGTTTTCTAAAATGGTCATCTAGACGTCGTTCTTTCGACTGAAATGACTACCTTTACAAAAACGACTTGTAACTTATTTTTCCGACTATAAACCTATACTTTTTCTGTTTAGATTCATAAAATAGAGTTCAATATGAAACCATAGCAATTTGATTCACTCAAAACGGATTTAAAATGAAGAAGTTTTGGGTAAAACAAGATTGGATAATTTTTCTCATTTTAGCTACGTGAAAATTGGTAACAAATCTATTCCAACCATAACTTAATCAACTTGTATTGTATATTATGTAATCTTGAGATACCATAGACACGTATACAATGTTTTGACCTATCATGTCGACACATCTATATATATTTCGGAACAACCATAGACACTCTATATGTGAATGTTGGAGTTAGCTATACAGGGTTGAGGTTGATTCCAAAATATATATAGTTTGAGTTGTGATCAATACTGAGATACGTATACACTGGGTCGTGGATTGATTCAAGATAATATTTATCGATTTATTTCTGTACATCTAACTGTGGACAACTAGTTGTAGGTTATTAACGAGGACAGCTGACTTAATAAACTTAAAACATCAAAATATATTAAAAGTGTTGTAAATATATTTTGAACATACTTTGATATATATGTATATATTGTTATAGGTTCGAGAATCAACCAGTGGCCAAGTCTTACTTCCCGACGAAGTAAAAATCTGTGAAAGTGAGTTATAGTCCCACTTTTAAAATCTAATATTTTTGGGATGAGAATACATGCAGGTTTTATAAATGATTTACAAAATAGACACAAGTACGTGAAACTACATTCTATGGTTGAATTATTGAAATCGAATATGCCCCTTTTTATTAAGTCTGGTAATCTAAGAATTAGGGAACAGACACCCTAATTGACGCGAATCCTAAAGATAGATCTATTGGGCCTAACAAACCCCATCCAAAGTACCGGATGCTTTAGTACTTCGAAATTTATATCATATCCGAAGGGTGTCCCGGAATGATTGGGATATTCTTATATATGCATCTTGTTAATGTCGGTTACCAGGTGTTCACCATATGAATGATTTTTATCTCTATGTATGGGATGTGTATTGAAATATGAAATCTTGTGGTCTATTATTATGATTTAATATATATAGGTTAAACCTATAACTCACCAACATTTTTGTTGACGTTTTAAGCATGTTTATTCTCATGTGATTATTATGAGCTTTCGATGTCGCATACTTAAATAAGGACGAGATTTGGAGTCCATGCTTGTATGATATTGTGTAAAAACTGCATTCAAGAAACTTATTTTGTTGTAACATAATTGTATTGTAAACCATTATGTAATGGTCGTGTGTAAACAGGATATTTTAGATTATCATTATTTGATAATCTACGTAAAGCTTTTTAAACCTTTATTGATGAAATAAAGGTTATGGTTTGTTTTAAAATGAATGCAGTCTTTGAAAAACGTCTCATATAGAGGTCAAAACCTCGCAACGAAATCAATTAATATGGAACGTTTTTAATCAATAAGAACGGGACATTTCAGTTGGTATCCGAGCGTTGGTCTTAGAGAACCAGAATCTTGCATTAGTGTGTCTTATCGAGTTTGTTAGGATGCATTAGTGAGTCTGGACTTCGACCGTGTTTACTTGAAAAATGATTGCTTAACAAATTTTGTTGGAAACTATATATTTTTAACATGTGAATATTATGTGATATATTAATCTCTTAACGCGCTTGATATTATGTGATAGATGTCTACCTCTAGAACAAGTCCCATTGACTCACCTAATAATAATGAAGAGTCAAATGTAAATTGGAATGATTCGTGAACTTATTCACAAGTTCCCGAAGAGGAACCGGAAGAAGAGTCGGAACCGGAAGAAGAATCGGAACCGGAAGAAGAATCGGAACTGGATGAAGAAATAGAACCGGTGGGAGAAATAATAAAACGGTTAAGTAAAAGAAAATCCTCAACCAACCGACCAAGGTTAATTATGGTCAATGGTGTTTCCGCCAAGGAAGCAAAATATTGGGAGGATTACCAATTCTCCGATGAATCGGATTCCGACGAGAATTCCGATGATGTTATAGAAATTACCCCAACTGAATTTAAAAAGGCAAAAGAAAATAATAAGGGAAAGGGCATAAAAATAGAGAAATCTAATTCCAACCCCGATGAACTTTATATGTATCGTCAACCCCCGAAGTCCTTAAGTTGTAACAATGACCCGGGAACCTCTAAACCACCAGGTTTTTCTAAACCAATGTGGAAAACGACGGCTCGTATTAGGGGAACATCATATATCCCTAGAAACTTGGCAAAACGAACTAAAACCGAAGAAGAAGAAACAAGCGAGTCGGAATAAGATAGTTGTATTCGTGTGGTGTAATATATGTAATATAGTGTGCTTATGCTTTATGATATATGTAAAAATTGCTTGTATTAATAAGTATTTTTTTTTATGAATCTAACTCTTGTCTATTTTACAGTATAAAAACACAAAATGGATAGACAACCCAATATTTTAAGAGACCTACCCGGAGACATGATTGATGAAATCTTGTCTAGAGTCGGTCAGAATTCTTCGGCACAACTATTTAAGGCGAGATCAGTTTGTAAGACATTCGAAGAACGTTCCAAGAATGCCTTGGTTTATAAAAGGTTTTCGTTCGAAAGATGGGGGATATCACATTGGGAAATCCATAAGTTACGATGTGTTTACTTTGACGCATATATTACGGGGAACCCAAATGCTATTTTACGCAATGGGTTAAGAAATTATTTTGACTCAATATATCCGAATATTGGACTTCGTGATTTAGAAAAAGCGGCTTACATGCAACATAAAGAAGCATGTTATGCTTACGGATTAGTAATGTTCGCTTCTCACCAAAGTGAGAACAAGAACATCGGGCTACAACTATTAAACAAAACGTTCCCACAAGTGACGGAGTCGGTAATTGGGGTAAGAAATGAGGTTTTTAGATTGTTACGGGACTGTTGGACATTACGTAACCCTCGTCCCTTTGACGATGTTACAACATGCTGTCTTATCAACGGCCATAACGGTTATGTTCCACAAGACCAAGGATGGGAAGTAATCCTAGTAAAACCAGAATGCATGACTTGTTTATGGACGTATGAATTGCGTGTCTTTATTGCCTTTGCTGAACGACTTGTGTACTAGCTAGAATTATCTTCACAACCATCTTGTATCAAATTTATTATGTGCTATATTTCATGCTATATGTAAAATAAGCGGTATTGTAAGTTTGTAAAATATTGTGTAAAAGTTTGAACGCGAAATATTATTATAATCAGTTTTTCATATAGAATTGTAGTAGTTGAATTGTATATTAGCTACTAAGTATGAACTTAACGGGTAGGTACTACCCGAATTTAAACTTATAAAATGCTAATTTGAAGAAAAAGCTTTTATAAATGAGTTCATATTATGCTACGAAATACTATTAACTACTCTTAATATTCTGTATGATTAACTTGTTCCATTTGACTATTTTGAAGGAAATGGCACCGACTACTCGACACACCGTGAATATGAATGAAGAGGAATTCCGTACTTTTCTAGCTTCAAACATAGCCGCAGTACAGGCTGCGCTACATACCAACAATAACCTTGGATCTAGCAGTACAGGAAATCGTGTAGGATGCACCTACAAAGAATTCACTGCCTGCAAACCTTTGGAATTTGATGGAACTGAAGGACCGATCGGATTGAAATGGTGGACCGAGAAGGTCGAATCGGTGTTTGCCATAAGTAAGTGTACTGAAGAGGACAAAGTGAAGTACGCTACGCATACCTTCACAGGTTCTGCGTTAACATGGTGGAATACCTATCTAGAGCAAGTGGGACAAGACGATGCGTACGCACTACCGTGGTCAGCATTCAAGCACTTGATGAACGAGAAGTACCGTCCCAGAACCGAGGTCAATAAGCTCAAGACAGAACTTAGAGGGTTACGAACCCAAGGATTTGATATTACCACGTACGAAAGACGATTCACAGAATTGTGCCTATTGTGTCCGGGAGCATTCGAAGATGAGGAAGAGAAGATCGACGCGTTTGTGAAAGGATTACCGGAAAGAATCCAAGAAGATATAAGTTCACACGAGTCCGCCTCCATACAACATGCATGTAGAATGGCTCACAAACTAGTGAACCAGATTGAAGAAAGAATTAAAGAACAGACTGCTGAAGAGGCCAATGTGAAGCAAGTCAAAAGAAAGTGGGAGGAAAATGGTGATAAGAATCACCAATACAACAACAACAGCAATTACAACAATAATCGCAACAATTATCCCAACAATCGCAACATCAATCGCAACTACAACAAATGGCCCAACAACAACAACAACAACAACAACAGCAACTACAATAATCATCCCAACAACAATAATAACCGCAACAACAACAACAATCAGAAGCAGCTATGCCAAAGGTGTGAAAAGTATCACTCGGGGTTCTGCACCAAATTTTGCAACAAGTGTAAAAGAAATGGTCATAGCGCGGCGAAGTGTGAGGTCTACAGACCAGGGGTTAATAGAACGAAAGGAACAAATGGTGACGGAACGAGTAATGGCAGAGCAAGTAGTGTCGGAGCAAGTTATACCAATGTAGTTTGTAATAAATGTGGAAAACCGGGCCACATTATTAGAAATTGCCCGAACCAGGAGAACACGAATGGACAAGGCCGCGGAAGAGTTTTCAATATTAATGCGGCAGAGGCACAGGAAGACCCGGAGCTTGTTACGTGTACGTTTCTTATTGACAATAAATCTGCTTACGTTTTATTTGATTCGGGTGCGGATAGAAGCTATATGAGTAGAGATTTTTGTGCTAAATTAAGTTGTCCATTGACGCCTTTGGATAGTAAATTTTTACTCGAATTAGCAAATGGTAAATTAATTTCAGCAGATAATATATGTCGGAATCGAGAAATTAAACTGGTTAGCGAAACATTTAAGATTGATTTGATACCAGTAGAGTTAGGGAGTTTTGATGTGATAATCGGTATGGACTGGTTGAAAGAAGTGAAAGCAGAGATCGTTTGTTACAAAAATGCAATTCGCATTATACGAGAAAAAGGAAAACCCTTAATGGTGTACGGAGAAAAGGGCAACACGAAGCTACATCTTATTAGTAATTTGAAGGCACAAAAACTAATAAGAAAAGGTTGCTATGCTGTTCTAGCACACGTCGAGAAAGTACAAACTGAAGAAAAGAGCATCAATGATGTTCCCATTGCAAAAGAATTTCCCGATGTATTTCCGAAAGAATTACCGGGATTACCCCCACATCGATCCGTTGAATTTCAAATACATCTTGTACCAGGAGCTGCACCAATAGCTCGTGCTCCTTACAGACTCACACCCAGCGAGATGAAAGAACTGCAAAGCCAACTACAAGAACTTTTAGAGCGTGGTTTCATTCGACCAAGCACATCACCGTGGGGAGCTCCTGTTTTGTTTGTCAAGAAGAAAGATGGTACATTCAGGTTGTGTATCGACTACCGAGAGTTGAACAAACTTACCATCAAGAACCGCTACCCACTACCGAGAATCGACGACTTATTTGATCAACTACAAGGCTCGTCTGTTTATTCAAAGATTGACTTACGATCCGGGTATCATCAAATGCGGGTGAAAGAAGATGATATTCCAAAGACTGCTTTCAGAACACGTTACGGTCATTACGAGTTTATGGTCATGCCGTTTGGTTTAACTAATGCACCAGCTGTGTTCATGGACCTTATGAACCGAGTGTGTGGACCATACCTTGACAAGTTTGTCATTGTTTTCATTGATGACATACTTATTTACTCAAAGAATGACCAAGAACACGGTGAACATTTGAGAAAGGCGTTAGAAGTATTGAGGAAGGAAGAATTGTACGCTAAGTTTTCAAAGTGTGCATTTTGGTTGGAAGAAGTTCAATTCCTCGGTCACATAGTGAACAAAGAAGGTATTAAGGTGGATCCGGCAAAGATAGAAACTGTTGAAAAGTGGGAAACCCCGAAAACTCCGAAACACATACGCCAGTTTTTAGGACTAGCTGGTTACTACAGAAGGTTCATCCAAGACTTTTCCAGAATAGCAAAACCCTTGACTGCATTAACGCATAAAGGGAAGAAATTTGAATGGAATGATGAACAAGAGAAAGCGTTTCAGTTATTGAAGAAAAAGCTAACTACGACACCTATATTGTCATTGCCTGGAGGGAATGATGATTTTTTGATTTATTGTGACGCATCAAAGCAAGGTCTCAGTTGTGTATTAATGCAACGAACGAAGGTGATTGCTTATGCGTCTAGACAATTGAAGATTCACGAACAAAATTATACGACGCATGATTTGGAATTAGGCGCGGTTGTTTTTGCATTAAAGACTTGGAGGCACTACTTATATGGGGTCAAAAGTATTATATATACCGACCACAAAAGTCTTCAACACATATTTAATCAGAAACAACTGAATATGAGGCAGCGTAGGTGGATTGAATTATTGAATGATTACGACTTTGAGATTCGTTACCACCCGGGGAAGGCAAATGTGGTAGCCGATGCCTTGAGCAGGAAGGACAGAGAACCCATTCGAGTAAAATCTATGAATATAATGATTCATAATAACCTTACTACTCAAATAAAGGAGGCGCAACAAGGAGTTTTAAAAGAGGGAAATTTAAAGGATGAAATACCCAAAGGATCGGAGAAGCATCTTAATATTCGGGAAGACGGAACCCGGTATAGGGCTGAAAGGATTTGGGTACCAAAATTTGGAGATATGAGAGAAATGGTACTTAGAGAAGCTCATAAAACCAGATACTCAATACATCCTGGAACGGGGAAGATGTACAAGGATCTCAAGAAACATTTTTGGTGGCCGGGTATGAAAGCCGATGTTGCTAAATACGTAGGAGAATGTTTGACGTGTTCTAAGGTCAAAGCTGAGCATCAGAAACCATCAGGTCTACTTCAACAACCCAAAATCCCGGAATGAAAATGGTAAAACATTACCATGGATTTCATCACTAAATTGCCAAGGACTGCAAGTGGTTTTGATACTATTTGGGTAATAGTTGATCGTCTCACCAAATCAGCACATTTCCTGCCAATAAGAGAAGATGACAAGATGGAGAAGTTAGCACGACTGTATTTGAAGGAAGTCATCTCCAGACATGGAATACCAATCTTTATTATCTCTGATAGGGATGGCAGATTTATTTCAAGATTCTGGCAGACATTACAGCAAGCATTAGGAACTCATCTAGACATGAGTACTGCCTATCATACACAAACTGATGGGCAGAGCAAAAGGACGATACAAACGCTTGAAGACATGCTACGAGCATGTGTTATTGATTTCGGAAACAGTTGGGATCGACATCTACCGTTAGCAGAATTTTCCTACAACAACAGCTACCATTCAAGCATTGAGATGGCGCCGTTTGAAGCACTTTATGGTAGAAAGTGCAGGTCTCCGATTTGTTGGAGTGAAGTGGGGGATAGACAGATTACGGGTCCAGAGATTATACAAGAAACTACCGAGAAGATCATCCAAATTCAACAACGATTGAAAACCGCCCAAAGTCGACAAAAGAGCTACGCTGACATTAAAAGAAAAGATATAGAATTTGAAATTGGAGAGATGGTCATGCTTAAAGTTGCACCTTGGAAAGGCGTTGTTCGATTTGGTAAACGAGGGAAATTAAATCCAAGGTATATTGGACCATTCAAGATTATTGATCGTGTCGGACCAGTAGCTTACCGACTTGAGTTACCTCAACAACTCGCGGCTTATTTCCACGTCTTTCGAATTTGAAGAAATGTTTTGCTAAAGAAGATCTCACTATTCCGTTAGATGAAATCCAAATCAACGAAAAACTTCAATTCATCGAAGAACCCGTCGAAATAATGGATCGTGAGGTTAAAAGACTTAAGCAAAACAAGATACCAATTGTTAAGGTTCGATGGAATGCTCGTAGAGGACCCAAGTTCACCTGGGAGCATGAAGATTAGATGAAGAAGAAATACCCGCATCTATTTCCAGAAGATTCGTCAACACCTTCAACAGCTTAAAATTTCGGGACGAAATTTATTTAACGGGTAGGTACTGTAGTGAGCCGAAATTTTCCATGTTTATACATATTAATTGAGATTGATATTTACATGATTAAATGTTTCCAACATGTTAAGCAATCAAACTTGTTAAGACTTGATTAATTGAAATATGTTTCATATAGACAATTGACCACCCAAGTTGACCGGTGATTCACGAAAGCTAAAACTTCTAAAAACTATATGATGACATATATATGGATATATATATATAGTTAACATGATACTATGATAAGTAAACATATAATTAAGTATATTAACAATGAACTACATATGTAAAAACAAGACTACTAACTTAATGATTTTTAAACGAGACATATATGTAACGATTATCGTTGTAAAGACATTTAATGTATATATATCATATTAAGAGATATTCATACATGATAATATCATGATAATATAATAATTTAAAATCTCATTTGATATTATAAACATTGGGTTAACAACATTTAACAAGATCGTTAACCTAAAGGTTTCAAAACAACACTTACATGTAACGACTAACGATGACTTAACGACTCAGTTAAAATGTATATACATGTAGTGTTTTAATATGTATTTATACACTTTTTAAAGACTTCAATACACTTATCAAAATACTTCTACTTAACAAAAATGCTTACAATTACATCCTCGTTCAGTTTCATCAACAATTCTACTCGTATGCACCCGTATTCGTACTCGTACAATACACAGCTTTTAGATGTATGTACTATTGGTATATACACTCCAATGATCAGCTCTTAGCAGCCCATGTGAGTCACCTAACACATGTGGGAACCATCATTTGGCAACTAGCATGAAATATCTCATAAAATTACAAAAATATGAGTAATCATTCATGACTTATTTACATGAAAACAAAATTACATATCCTTTATATATAATCCATACACCAACGACTAAAAACACCTACAAACACTTTCATTCTTCAATTTTCTTCATCTAATTGATCTCTCTCAAGTTCTATCTTCAAGTTCTAAGTGTTCTTCATATATTCTACAAGTTCTAGTTACATAAAATCAAGAATACTTTCAAGTTTGCTAGCTCACTTCCAATCTTGTAAGGTGATCATCCAACCTCAATAAATCTTTGTTTCTTACAGTAGGTTATCATTCTAATACAAGGTAATAATCATATTCAAACTTTGGTTCAATTTCTATAACTATAACAATCTTATTTCAAGTGATGATCTTACTTGAACTTGTTTTCGTGTCATGATTCTGCTTCAAGAACTTCGAGCCATCCAATGATCCGTTGAAGCTAGATCCATTTTTCTATTTTCCAGTAGGTTTATCCAAGGAACTTAAGGTAGTAATGATGTTCATAACATCATTCGATTCATACATATAAAGCTATCTTATTCGAAGGTTTAAACTTGTAATCACTAGAACATAGTTTAGTTAATTCTAAACTTGTTCGCAAACAAAAGTTAATCCTTCTAACTTGACTTTTAAAATCAACTAAACACATGTTCTATATCTATATGATATGCTAACTTAATGATTTAAAACCTGGAAACACGAAAAACACCGTAAAACCGGATTTACGCCGTCGTAGTAACACCGCGGGCTGTTTTGGGTTAGTTAATTAAAAACTATGATAAACTTTGATTTAAAAGTTGTTATTCTGAGAAAATGATTGTTATTATGAACATGAAACTATATCCAAAAATTATGGTTAAACTCAAAGTGGAAGTATGTTTTCTAAAATGGTCATCTAGATGTCGTTCTTTCGACTGGAATGACTACCTTTACAAAAACGACTTGTAACTTATTTTTCCGACTATAAACCTATACTTTTTCTGTTTAGATTCATAAAATAGAGTTCAATATGAAACCATAGCAATTTGATTCACTCAAAACGGATTTAAAATGAAGAAGTTATGGGTAAAACAAGATTGGATAATTTTTCTCATTTTAGCTACGTGAAAATTGGTAACAAATCTATTCCAACCATAACTTAATCAACTTGTATTGTATATTATGTAATCTTGAGATACCATAGACACGTATACAATGTTTTGACCTATCATGTCGACACATCTATATATATTTCGGAACAACCATAGACACTATATATGTGAATGTTGGAGTTAGCTATACAGGGTTGAGGTTGATTCCAAAATATATATAGTTTGAGTTGTGATCAATACTGAGATACGTATACACTGGGTCGTGGATTGATTCAAGATAATATTTATCGATTTATTTCTGTACATCTAACTGTGGACAACTAGTTTTAGGCTACTAACGAGGACAGCTGACTTAATAAACTTAAAACATCAAAATATATTAAAAGTGTTGTAAATATATTTTGAACATACTTTGATATATATGTATATATTGTTATAGGTTCGTGAATCAACCAGTGGCCAAGTCTTACTTCCCGACGAAGTAAAAATCTGTGAAAGTGAGTTATAGTCCCACTTTTAAAATCTAATTTTTTTGGGATGAGAATACATGCAGGTTTTATAAATGATTTACAAAATAGACACAAGTACGTGAAACTACATTCTATGGTTGAATTATCGAAATCGAATATGCTCCTTTTTATTAAGTCTGGTAATCTAAGAATTAGGGAACAGACACCCTAATTGACGCGAATCCTAAAGATAGATCTATTGGGCCTAACAAACCCCATCCAAAGTACCGGATGCTTTAGTACTTCGAAATTTATATCATATCCGAAGGGTGTCCCGGAATGATGGGGATATTCTTATATATGCATCTTGTTAATGTCGGTTACCAGGTGTTCACCATATGAATGATTTTTATCTCTATGTATGGGATGTGTATTGAAATATGAAATCTTATGGTCTATTATTATGATTTGATATATATAGGTTAAACCTATAACTCACCAACATTTTTGTTGACGTTTTAAGCATGTTTATTCTCAGGTGATTATTAAGAGCTTCCGATGTCGCATACTTAAATAAGGACGAGATTTGGAGTCCATGCTTGTATGATATTGTGTAAAAACTGCATTCAAGAAACTTATTTTGTTGTAACATAATTGTATTGTAAACCATTATGTAATGGTCGTGTGTAAACACGATATTTTAGATTATCATTATTTGATAATCTACGTAAAGCTTTTTAAACCTTTATTGATGAAATAAAGGTTATGGTTGTTTTAAAATGAATGCAGTCTTTGAAAAACGTCTCATATAGAGGTCAAAACCTCGCAACGAAATCAATTAATATGGAACATTTTTAATCAATAAGAACGGGACATTTCAACATCAAACACGAGAACGTCCCCAAAATTTACATATGCATCTCGTGACCTCCCATCAGTCCAAAAAATATATCTTGGAGATCTGTCATCAAATAAATCCACAACCCAATAAAATTTACTATCTAGAGAGGCTTTCTCTTGAAAATATTTGATAACACCATAAAATTCTTTACCTCTGTATTTTTTTCGCTCTTCAGACAATATATCAGCACATTGTTTTGAAGTAACATCAGATGCATCTATATCTTTCATTGAGTTCACTACCTTTTTAATTTGACAAGGTCACAAACCATTCTTGCTAAGATCCAACATAAGAGATTTACAAGCCATTGTGCGGTGAGTTTTTCCATGAGAACGGTGTTTCATTACTTTACTCGGAGTGCTTACATCATGATTATGTATATTGGTAAAAAGATCCACAAACCACTTACCAGCTTTATTTTTAGATATTTGAATCATTGCCGTACAACCAGTTCGTGATTCCCCACGACGCTTTGTAACAATTTCATTTAAAATATCCTTAAATCCTTCTTTGCTGCACATGTATCTCTTTCGATATGGCTCATTTGTTGTCTTATTTCTAAAGGTGGACTGTTTACGTATTCCAAATCCATGTATAAAAGCAAAGCGATTATAAAATGTGTATGTGTCATCAGAACTCTCAAAAACCATTCCCAGGCACATCACTACCTCTATCATCTTTCTTAATCTCAAGATCCATATTATCATCGTTTTGTTTTCCATTTTCAAATTCAGAACCGTTGTCGACAGAGTATTCAACTTCTGATATATCGTCCATTTCATGGGTTTCTTTCTCATATCCATCTTGAACCTCTACATCTTCTTCTTCCAGAATTTCATATCTTGAACTATTACTCTGCATTCTGTAACAATACAGTATTAAAATGCACACATAATCAATGTTGAGTTGATAACCAAATTATTGAAAGATAGGTTATATTTATTCATATATCACGATTAGGCTTCGAACAGTAGGAAAGACAAATATTTGGTTACATAATAAGCTTGTTGTTTTAATTCTAACCAAGCACAAATATATTAAAAAGAACGAACACCAACAATAATTAAATAACAAACACAAGATACATCACGTTCAATGAGGGTAATACAATGTAACAATTAAATAGAATTTGGTACGGAATGACATAAATGAATCGAATTTAATAACCCGCAATTGATGTATGTGATCGGAATGAGTTTAGAATACGAAATTGAAGAATGCCAAAAGACGACTACGATTTGGTATCACGAGTGTATCACCGTTAAGGATAAGATATTTGGGAGGAATATTGCAGTCATATGTGAAACGTGATTATAAGAGGCAGTTATTGGATTCCAAATTTTTACAACAAAACTACGTAGTATTGGGTGGTTTTGCATACAAGCTTATATGGTGCTGTTACTCATATTCACTTTTCCCTATATATATAATATCCAATATTTCTTAACACCTTAGTGTATCACCCAAGCAGTGTTGTAAATCTCCCGAGATCTCATTTTTAGAAGGCAACCGAGACGAGATGTTCATCTCCCAAGATTTCTCGGTCAACGGGGTCAAACTTAGTCAAAACCACTATTTCTCGGATTTTCTTACTAATTTGTAAGATTTTATTGTAAAATTCGTAATTTCGAAGATTTTTTAGCTCATTTCTCGGATATTTTTGTAAAATCTGGTAAAAACGTATATAAATGTACAAATATTTATGTTTTATGTATATTTTTATTAAAAAAAACCTATAAAGTTAATGCAAGTCAACGTCGGAGATCTCTCCGAGATTATTCCGAGATAACGAGATCTCCCTCAAAAAGTCCAAACGAGATCTCCCTGAGATCCGAATTCTTCAACCTTGCACCCAAGTGAATGGTTATGGTTGTGTTTCGAATCCCTTTCTGTCAATGGTTTGGTAAAATCTAAGGGTTTGTAGACAAATTAGAACCTTTGATAGTTCTCAGTCATTCTTATAGATTTATAAGCTTAGTTTGTATTGTAGTGCGTTAAATTCTCATTTATGATTTAAACCAGTCCTTACTTAAAATCTACCCAATAAATCCCTTAGTTATCCACCATGTACTACACTTATAGCGGTTCTATAGCTTCTAACCTTGACCATGCTCAAGTGATCCTATAGTACATCAACATTGTACTCTACTGTTGCAACAGTATTTCCTCGAGTCTTATACTCTTAACCAATGTCTTGATCTAGTCCTACGGTAATTCCTTATGTACTTTATAGTATTTCCGATGGGTTCAAACCTTGACCAATGTATAAACACAGATAATTAATTACCTTATATTTTTCGACTTTATAAAAGGTTTTAATCACGTTTATTGGTGGAAGGACGATAATAACAAGGTTTAATATCATAGACAGAAAGCGAGTACAAAATGATAATCATTCCTAACTAACATTATTAAATCATGGCAAACAATCAAGTAATTACTCACACATCATGGCAACAAGCATTTCTAATATTAATAAATCATAAACATCGAACAAGAATATTATAATAAATTAATAAAAGAAAGGATAGATATTACCGAATAATGTCGGCAGAATAACACTTGTATTTCTTCATAATATCCGTAGTGTTACAATGCTCGATAGCTTCTACTACTAACTACATACTAATCTCCTATTGATCACTAGAGAGCGACAATAGAGAGATAATTATTTTCCTAATCTCTGTACTTTTCTCTCTCTAGAAACTAGAGAGAGAAAGTAGAGAGAGAGAACTAATCTCCTACTGATCACTAGAGAGCGACAATAGAGAGATATTTTAGAGAGAGAAGTGAAGAAGGTGTGTGTTGAAATGGTGGGATGAAGCCCCATTTATAGGAAATGTTTGGTGGAAAAGTTGTAAATAAGTTACTGAAAAACCCTTGGCAAGTGGTACGGCATTTAGGATTTTTTTGCTGAAAAAATGGCTGGCAAACGGCTGGCAGGCCGTTTTTCCACCTACCAAGCCGTTTCGGTAGGCCGTGTTTCAAGGCCGTTTGCCAGGGCAAGCCATTTTTTATGCCCGTTTGATGGTAGGCCGTTTTCCCTTATAGCAGGCCGTATGACAAGCCGTTTTTGCTGGATTGTAACTTGTCTTTCACTGTTTTCGCTCTAGAATCTTCGTTTTAGCTCCGTTTCTGAAGATTCTTGTGCCCATGCGTTCGTAATTAAATATACTACAACATGAGATTAAGTAAATAAACTTTTCCAAAAATTATAAAATAAGTTGTTTAAACGTGAGTTAATCATCTTAGCCGCTTTTGCTCGTTTTTCATCCGTTTTTAGTGATTCTTGAAACATAGCCTTTGTAATGACATAATCTAACAAATGAAGTAAATAAATGCTTATTTAGATGATAAAGTCAATTACTTTATCATAAATGGGGCTAATATTGGGGGTAAAAACGTGACTATTTAGCCGATATCACCTCAGATCTAGTTAAATTGAATCAGACTTTCGAAAACAAGGAAGATATTTTTATAAAATTACGTACAAAGTGTGTTACTGAAGGGTTCCAGATTAAACTAAAGTACTCAGATAAGTTAAGGTATACAGCTACATGCATATCACTAAATTGTTCATGAAAAATTACTGCTAGGTGTATACAAGATAGCAAAAACTTTCAAGTACGAAAGATGAATGATCTACACACGTGCTCAAATACCCAAATTCTGCCAAACACTAGACATGCCAACAAGAAGGTACTAGGTAATATATTGAAAGAGGTGATGAAACAAGAAGGTCGTGTCTATGGACTGGATGATATCAGGAATGATATGTCGGCTAGATTTAAGATTAGTATATCATACCATCAAGCCTGGAAAGCCAAATGTTATGCAACTAATATGTTGAGGGGTTGTCTTGAAGAATCCTTTCAAATACTACCTAATTATCTATAAAATCATAGACTGTCTAACTCAGGTAGCATAACCAACATTCGAACGGACAACGAAGGCAGATTTGTTATGAGTTACATGTCCATTGATGCAACGATATGTTTAATGCTCTCTTCATTTACTTATTAATATAACTCGTATTCATTAACAATGTTCCAATACTTTTATATGTAGACACGTTCGTTTGTTCACTATGCACGTCCGGTAATCATAATCGATGGAGCTCATTTAAAAAGTCATTATTTGGGGACTAGCTTGATTGCTGTCGCTATGGATTCTAATAATGGAATCCTTCCATTAGCCTACGGTATTGGGGCAGGAGAGACAAACGATCATTGGACATAGTTTTTTGGTAATCTAAGAGACACTCTACAGTCTTCGGGGGTGTTGTATTGAGAATCTTACCATTATATCTGACAGGGCACCAGCAATAGCTGCTGGCATATCAATTATATTTTTAGAAGTATTTCATGCACTATTCTAGACATTTTTTGGGGAACCTCAAAAGTGTCTCTAAAAGGGTTAAAAGTTACGAATGGCACTACTAGAAAATGTGCAAAGTGATCATATACATAGCATTGTATATGTATATTTTATTTGCTAAAGGCTAAAAGCAGAAGTTACGTGAACTATAATCAACAGGCTTGGAATATTCGCTGAAGATAAAGATCGCGGATCAGTTTCCACGCTAATAAAAGACTGCGGGTCATTCCGCTAAGTTTCTGCGGATAGTTAAACAGTCCTCAGACAACGGATATTTCGAATACTATAAATAAGGAGCTCGGCCTCTCATTTATAGGTTGTTGATTCTCTGCCATTTTCCTGAACCTTTGTAATTTTCTCTTGTGATCCTGCCCAAGGAACTTTACATTGCTTTCAAGGCGAGTTATGCTAATTAACAATCAAGACCGGGTCGGGGTGGTTGATCACTTGATAGTTAAAGTGAAAGACGATCATCAGGGTCCAAAATAATCATCAAACATCTCATCCTCCATCTCAATCTTATTGCACTCAATCCGTAATTAAGTAACTCATTAATTAGGGATTAATCAATTGGCGCCATCCGTGGGACGCGTTTAGAGAATTAAACTTGAAATTTTTTGTTTCGTGCTATCAAACGATTAATTGGCTTGTTTAATTCTAATCGTGTGTTATTTTGATGATTCATGGGTGAATACGTTTGTAATTGGCGGTAAATTGCTTGATTAATTGAAATAATGAGCAATATCGAAATTGATAGTGGTAATGCTGTCACTGTGCAAGCAAATGCCCAAAAAAGAGGAAGAAAGCAAAAGTCAGCAAGAATGTTTCAAAATTGGCAGTATGCGCCAATTAGTTTTCCAATAATGCAGAGCGATGATTTCTCCGAAATGCCGATAGTAGTATCATGCAAAATCTCGAAAACTGGAATCACAATCATGAAAGTTCATGTAGATAATGGCAGTAGGGTTGACATTGTTTATGAACAATATTTTGTTCAACTGCCGGAGAGTATTAGAGCAACTTTACAACCAACCGCATCCTCGCTAACCGGTTTTGCGATAGAATCCTCATTGCCTATGGGCGTATTGCCTTTAGATGTTGAGCTATTTGATGAATATGATGATAGTTTAGTACGGCAAGCATGGTTAGATTTTATGTTATGCGGACTTCATCTCGCTATAACATGTTGTTAGGAAGAACTGCCTGGGGAAAATTCGCAATTGTTCCATTTACCATTCATGGTATGATTAAATTCGCAATGTGTAAAGGTGTTGCTACAATAAGTTCAGCAAGCATTATGCCCATCTGTGCGGCTGTTAATGTAAAAAGTGCAGTGCAAGCAATCTCTGATGCCGCGGACAACATGGTAGTGGTTAATCCTGCATATCCTGAGCAAAAAATTAAAGTGGGATGCAATGTTAGTGCAGATACTAGGAAACAAATTGTGCAGTTACTTGTGCAGTACATGGATGTTTTTGCTTGGTGTGAAAATGATATGACTGGTGTTCCGCATCACATTGCGAAACACAGACTTAATGTAAATCCAGCTTTAAAACCTGTAGTACAGAAGCGTAGAGGCATGGCCCCAGATCGCGTGAAGTGGCTGTGTGAAGAGGTAACAAAATTGGTGAGAGCTGGAATTTTACGCGAAGTTCAATACCAATCATGGATTGCGAATCCTGTTTTGGTGAAAAGGCCTGATGGCTCATAGTGAATGTGTATTGACTTCAAGGATTTAAATAAAGTGTGCCCTAAGGATAACTATCCACTTTCAGAAATTGATTTGAAAGTGGAATCTTTGAATGCTTTTCCATATAAATGTTTTTTGGATGCGGCAAGGAGATATCATCAGATCCCAATGGCTAAAGACGATGCAGATAAAACCGCTTTTCATACGGGCAAAGGCATATTCTCTTATATAATGATGCCCTTTGGATTAATCAATGCGGGTGCAACATATCAACGATTAATTGACACTGCATTTGAAAAACAAATTGGGCGAAATCTTGAAGCTTATGTAGATGATTTAGTAATTAAAAGCACAACACAAGAGCGAATTGTTGATGATATGCGGGAAACATTTGACACATTGTGAAGGATAAACATGAAGCTTAATCCGCTAAAATGTAGTTTTGGCGAAATTGAAGGAAAGTTTTTGGGATATCTTGTTACTGAGCAAGGTATTCAAGCTAATCCAAAGAAAATTGCGGCTATTGAAAATATGACAGCACTAAAAACGGTCAAGGAAGTGCAAAGTCTGACGGGAAAATTAGCCGCATTAACACATTTCTTGTCTAAAGGCGTTGAAAGACAGTTACCGTTTTTCAAAACTTTAAAAGGCTGCTTGAAGCAAAAAAGTTTTGTTTGGACAAATGAAGCTGAGACTGCGTTTCAGGAGATGAAGAAGTTATTAAAAACTTTGCCTACGCTAACAGTGCCAATTGATGGCGAAATTCTTTACCTTTACATATTGGTAGCAAATGAAGCTTTTGGCTCAGTTCTAATTGCGGAAAGGGATAAAATACAAAAACCTGTGTATTTTGTCAGTAAAGCTCTTACAAGGAGTGAAATAAACTATGCGCCGATTGAGAAATTTGTGTATGCGCTCATATTAACATCGCGAAGGTTAAGAAGATATTTTCATGGGCATCCAGTGCACGTGCTAACTAATATGCCGATCAAGCAAGTCTTAACAAAACCAAAGATATCTGGTAGACTCGCATTATGGGCAGTAGAGTTAGGTGCTTATCAAATTTCTTACCTTCCTCGCAGTGCTGTAAAGGGTCAGGTTTTGGCGGATTATCTCGCTAAAATGACTGGGGAGTTGGAGGTGATTAATGAGCAAACAGAGTTAAAACCAGCGGTTGGAGAAACTTGGGATTTATTTACTGATGGAGCTTCATGTGCAGAAGGCGCTGGTGCGGGTTTAGTGTGACGCCCCGTACAAAACCATCGTGTACGATTCATCAATAACAGGATCTTTACACGGTCAAGTACTACATGCTATTTGAAAACCAGTTTTGCATTCATAAAAGATAGTGTTTACAAAAGATAGCGTGACACAAAGGTCGTTACAAAGTCATTATTTGAAAATAACATAAATTACGAATGCAAAATAAAAGTTCCATGATTGAGACATCTCAGCGGAATTCTAGCACATTATGTCCTTAACAGCAAGTTTAAACACCAAGACAGCAAGTCTAAACAGCGAAAGCAACAAACCTCTAAACACCTGAGAAAACATGCTTAAAAACGTCAACAATAATGCTGGTGAGCTATAGTTTAAGTTGTAACAGTAATGTAAGGTAGGCCACGAGATTTCAGTGTTCCAAAACAGTATGAAAAGTATATGTTTAACCGTGGGCACTTGGTAACTAACTTAACGTTTATAACCCCCTAAAAGTACACTTGGCGAGTGCGTATGTTTACGAAGTATTAAACACCCGTTAAATGCTAGCGCGACTAGCCCGAGTGGGGATGTTAAACCCTATTTATCCATATCTAAGATTCGTGTTCACCAGTTCAAAAACCAATGACTAAACGTTATCGAGCTAAAGGGAAAGTTTATGCCGTTGTATAACCCACACATATAAAGTTTAAGTACTCGTGCCTAGTATGTAAACGTAAAAAGCACATGTATTCTCAGTCCCAAAATAGTTAAAGTAAAAAGGGATGCTATAACTCACAGTGATAAGAGCGGTAAAGTCGACAATGAAAGTATGCAAGTAGTAAGTCGGTCCGAAAGGTCGTCAACCTAAGTCAAAGGTTACTAGGTCATTATGTTATCCTCATATGTTCTAATTGTGCATAAAATAAGTTTAAGTGTCATCATCATCATCATTCATCATCATAAAAGCTAAGTTTGACAAGAATAGAGATCTAAACAATAGGCTGAATTCGGTCAGCTGCTGCGACCTCTATACAAAATGAAAAAATACGTAATTAGTGGCTATGGCTCCGTATGGGAGTCCTCTAACCTCTGACCAATTTTCAGAACCTAACTCGTCTTCGTTTGACCGTGGTGACGGTTTAAGTGCGAGTAGGTCAGAAATTTCAGCATAACGTTAAAACGGCAAAGTGACTTTCGGAGGGCTATAAATCCTAAACCGTATGTCGGATTAAGTCGAGGCCTAAATGAAAAGTCATCTAATTGAAATGAACTAACTGAAAATAAATTTTACAGAAGTCCAGGAATCTGATCAGATCCCGAAAAACAGTAACAAGTGCTCCGGTGGAGTTCTTGGTGCTTGATGCTCATCACGGTTCTCATCCTTGATGCTTGTAGCTTCAAGTGTAAAACTCGTTGATGGGTTAGCATCACCTTGACCAAGATTCTACCATCAATACACAATATATTAAGACCAAGTAAGAACACAACTCATTTAAGAGTCTTAGATGGATGATGAACCAAGGTTACATCATATCCTTAGTCTTAACACAATTACAAGTTCCATTTACAATTAAAGCTACAAACTTTACCTCAATCAAGCAAGTATGAACATAATCTAAGTCAAATGAAGTGATGGAACCCTAAGCTAGAGAGCTTGGATCCCTTTCACATAAGTTATAAGGTCACAAAGCTAGAAAGCTTGAACCTTTAGTGTTCTTGAAGAACTTGAAGCATAAAGCTTAGATCTTTAAGTTACATGAAGACCATAAACACAAGTTTTGATCTTTATAACAAAGTAATGTGATCATAAGTTAAAAAACTTAGATCCATTAAAAGATATGAAGATTCAAGCTAGAAAGCTTGCATCTTGGTTGTTCTTGAAGATCTTGAAGCATAAAGCTTGGATCTTTAAGTTACATGAAGATTACAAACACAAGTTTGAATCTTTATAACAAAATAACAAGATTAAAGTTAAAAAAAAATATAGATCTACAAAGTAGGTGAAGATTCAAATCTAGAAAGCTTGAATCTTCCATGTTCTTGAAGGATTCAAATCCATGTTTAAATCTACAAGATGTAATCAAGATCAAAAGCTAAAAAGCTAGACCCATGATGATGATGAATTCGTGAGAGAGAGAGGAAGAAGAAGAAGAAAAATCAATTCTTACACTTTTTAGAGAGAGAAAGAACTAGAGAAAGAATTAGAGAGTGAGTGTGTGTGAATTACAAATGAAAGCAAGTGTAAAATGGATGGAATAAGGCTTGTATTTATAGGTGGTTAGGGTGTGGGAGGGTTAAGATGGCCGTGATTTTGGAGGGGGTACAAGGGAGACCAACTTTTGCTTTTTTGGTTAATGGTTGTCTAAAGTTGGTGCTTATGTTAGGATCCCATGCAACATTAAGGATAATACTTGACATAAATGCTAGCATGTTCCCTCTAATAAATGGGCATTTGTCTTACATATTAATGGGTCACTAGCTATTAATAATTGGGCTAATTAAATAGTCCACTAACTAGTGTAGTGTCATACCCCGTCCTAATCCATTCGGACAAAGTCTATATCGATTATAAACGATTCACAACAGTTGATTACATCGCGAGGTACTTGACCTCTATATGATACATTTTACAAACATTGCATTCGTTTTTGAAAAGACAATCTTTCATTACATCGAAAGTTGACAACATGCATACCATTTCGTAATATATCTTACTATAATTGACTTAATAATAATCTTGATGAACTCAATGACTCGAATGCAACGTCTTTTGAAATATATCATGAATGTCTCCAAGTAATAACTCTAAGATGAGCAAATGCACAGCGAAAGATTTCTTTCGTACCTGAGAATTAACATGCTTTAAAGTGTCAACCAAAAGGTTGGTGAGTTCATTAGTTTACATAAATAATCATTTCATAATTTTAATAGACCACAAGATTTCATATTTCCATTTCTCATAAACATACGTCCCATGCATAGAGACAAAAATATCATTCATATGGATTGAACACCTGGTAACCGACATTCACAATTTGCATATAAGAATATCCCCATCATTCCGGGATCCTCCTTCGAACGTGATATAAATTTCGAAGTACTAAAGCATCTGGTACTTTGGATGGGGCTTGTTGGGCCCGATAGATCTATCTTTAGAGTTCGCGTCAATTAGGGTGTCTGTTCCCTAATTCTTAGATTACCAGACTTAATAAAAAGGGGCATATTCGATTTCGATAATTCAACCATATAATGTAGTTTCGATTACTTGTGTCTATTTCGTAAAACATTTATAAAATTTTGCGCACGTATTCTCAGCCCAAAAATGTAATGAGTAAAAAGGGAAATGAAACTCACAATACTGTATTTTGTAGTAAAAATACATATGACGACATTGAACAATGCAAGGTTGTCCTCGGATTCACGAACCTATATCATTTGTATATTTATTAATATTCATGGTTGTAATTGAACACACAAATATATATAAATGTATTAGTTATATCATTTTTATGTTAATAATATATATGTTTTATATGTTCATTTTGTATATAATATAATATTAGATTTTGTTATGTTATATGTGTTAAATATATATGTTTATGTATGTATTTCATTTGTTTATCAAAACAGTAATTCTGTTATATTAAGTTAATACTAGTAAAAATAATAATAATAACATTAATAATATACATATGTTAATAATAATCCTATTAATGATAATAATCATGATATTAATAATAATACTTGTAAAAATATAAATTTTACTGTCTATGATAGTTATTAATAAAAATAATAATTTTATTAAGAATAATATTATTAATAAAAATAATGATATTGCTATTAATGATACATTTGTTTAGTAATAATAATAATAATGATATTTATGATAATACTTATGTTAACAATAATGATACTAATATTAGTATTACTTATATTATCATAATCTCATTCATAACATTATAATTTCACTTAATCAATTCCTAATATAATTATTATTGTTTTATAATATCAAGTTTGTATCATAATAAAGGTTTTATTATTATTTTCATCCTTAATTCTATTTACATATTTATATTTATATTCATATTCATATCATACTTATATTTTTGACATCAAAACATATCAATCATTATTATTTTTCATAATAACACTAATATGTATAATACTTAATAATAATAATAATGATAATAACAACAGCAATAATAAATTAATAATAATAATAATAATAATAATAATAATAATAATAATAATAATAATAATAATAATAACAATAACAATAAATATAGTTACAATAATAATAATAATGATAATAATAATAATTATAATAATTAATTAGGAAACTACCTCATAAAAATGGGGTCTAAAAAGAAATGCCACCAGCGGGTCTCGAACCCGAAACCTTTCGATACCCCGTCACCTCCCCTAACCATCCAGCTGTAATTGTATATCTGATTTAATACCCAACAAAAATAAATTTAACCCGTAACTATTGTGTTCATCTTCTTCTTCTTCATAAGTTCCATGGATTCAACAAACATCGATTACCATATAACTAATTCGTGGTTTTATTTAAGGCTTCAAAACATCACAGAAAATAAATAAATTGAGTTCTAAGATAAAAAAAATAAAAAAAAATATACAAAAACACCATCTGCAGCGTCGCTGCTTGGAAAAAAAAAATAATGATTTCTATTTGATCGCGTTTTAGATAATGATTATAACACAAAATAGTTTTCTAAACATGTATAAAAACTATTAGAATCGTCAATTGAAGCTAATACATCGAAACACTTACGAATTTCTTCATGAACGAATTTGTTGACTTTTTAAAATTCAAGTTTGACTCGAAAATTACTCTTTGTTTTCGCGAATTGATAATCGAAACTTTGCAGAAAGATCCTTTAAAACATTCCTAACAAGACCACATTAACACATTTTGAAAATCTTTACAAAATCATTTCGATTGAATAAAGGAAGAGATACAGAGCAGTTTGACGGTTTCTTCGAATTTTCAATTGATTTCTGTGTTCTTCTTCTGAATTGTACTAATAGAGAGTTACATAAAGGTTCAGTGACGTTATTATAACCAAAAGAATTCATTTAACAATTGTCTTGTAGCTTGAATTGTCTCTATTAATATAAAGTTGTCAGAATAAAAATAAAAAAAAAAATTAAAAGTGGAAACCGACCTCTAACAGAATTTGTCCGTGTTTGATTATTTGAGAATCAATTTGTACGAGCTCTCAGATACAGGAAAATCAAAGTAACTACAGCTGGAAAGTGATTTACAACAGAATATATATATCCTTTAAATTCTTGTATGTATAATCTCATATATATATATATATATATATATATATATATATATATATATATATATATATATATATATATATATATATATATATATATATATATATATATATATATATATATATATATATATATATATATATTATATATCTATATTTGATTGTATATGAATCTGATTATATCTATATATGTATTTATATATATAGTTATATATAATTTAAATCTAGTTAATATTAATAATTATCACTATATTAATGATAATAATATTATTTATAATAATAAGAATGCTAATATTAATAATAATAAATGATAAAAATAAAATAATAATAATATCATTACTAAATATGATAAGTTATATATTTCAAATAAAAATACAATTAATATTTTTTTTAATAACACTGATATAATAATAATAATAATAATAATAATAATAATAATAATAATAATAATAATAATAATAATAATAATAATAATAATAATAATAATAATAATAATAATAATTATAATAATAATACTAATGATCATAATCATATTTGTATTAATAATACTATAACAATAAAATTTATATTTATAGATTATATACATTTTTAAATCAGTATTAATACTAATAATTCTAAAATAGTTTGTACATAACAAATTTCATATTTGTATCATAATTGTATTAATATTGACATTTATTTTGATAATAATGAAAGTAACATTTATTAATGTAATAACTATATTTTAACTTGTAATTACATTTAATATATTAACATGTAATATGCATATATCATATTCGAATATTTAATACAATATATATAGTTTATTGATTTTTGTACATAGATCATATATATATATATATATATATATATATATATATATATATATATATATATATATATATATATATATATATATATATATATATATATATATATATATATATTTACCTAGATTCAATATAATAAGAGCTTAATTATTTGATATCATGCTTTACATATTTTTGATTCTATTGTTTCAAAATATTTTATTATTTTCAATTATTATGTATATACCTACAGTTATATATGTATACACCTGTACAAATTTATTTACTAATAATTGTTCGTGAATCGCTGGGAATAGTCAAAGGGTAATTGATTACATGAATATAGATTTCAAAACTTTCGAGACTCAACATTACAGATTTTTCTTATCGTGTAGGAATCATATAAAGATTAAAGTTTAAATTTAATCGGAAATTCCCGGGTCATCACAGTACCTACCCGTTAAAGAAATTTCGTCCCGAAATTTGAGTGAGGTCGTCATGGCTGACAATAAATATGTTTCCCTGACGAGTATGAGCTGATAAATAGAGTTTTATCATTATTGAATAATACAGATAAAATAATTCGATTATTCGAAGAGCACGAATGAAGCTATCACAAAAGATTGAAATGAGGAAAATAAGATTCGCCTTAGCTTTTGACGTGGTCAGGGTTGAATTTAGAAAATAATGTGCGTCTTAACTTTTGACGTTGTCTTGGTTGAATTCCGGAATTAAAGGGGTTTAAAGGAAAATCTTCGATATCTAAAAGATTTGATTCTGCGGCGAATAAGGAAATTGAGATCTCTATAATTAAATACCGTGATCTGCCTCGATTACTCTGTCTGGTTTTTCCATTATAAATCAAACTCTTCCGTTTCATTATTCTCACCATTCCTATACTTTCTTTCTTAGTCCATACATCCAAAAGATTGTGAAATGCTTAATCTCGTTCTAATCCTTGATGTTTTCTTAATCATCATTTCTGTCATCCTTTTTTCCAATCTTCCACCAGAAGAATCTATTTACTCCTACCATTACCTTGGGGTAATACTATTCTTAATTATTCCATGTCTCTATATTGTTATTCCTATTAATATCTACTGTTTGTAACCTCCGTGTTGTTATTGGGATTTATATTTTCTCTTATATTTTGGAGCTCTTTGCCTTTTTATTATCCTCCCGACCTTTAAATAAGCGAGTAACGGTCCAGAATTCAAAAGTATGGAATTTTGGATAAACATCGTGTTCTAAATAAGAACTAATGTATTAGCACGACTTGATTTGTCAAATTACCAGAATCACTGAGAATAGAACTATCAAGAATATACTTTCTTGATATGTTCAGAAGTTAAGCAGAATGTAAGAGTTATGTAACATGGCACATGATGACGTTATGATCTGTGAATCATCACGTTCCATTAGAAACTCAGCATGACCTACTGTAATATAATCACGTTGATTAAGTGTAATTATATTATACTAATTCATGCATCAGTTCCCAACATTACTTCAATAACATTCATATTTTAAACTCGAAAGTTTACAGAATATAGAAACTAACAATTTCTATATGATGTAATACTGATAGCATGAAGAGATTAATAATTTCAGATAAGATTAGTTATGAAAATATATTCAGAAATATCGAGGATATTTATAATGAAAGATACGATAATATCTCGGAATATCTAAGATCAGAGGATGATAGAAAATATTGTCCCCAAGGGTTTAGAGTAAGGAGCAAGATATTCACTAAAGACTTTAGCAGACATTGAATCATTTGGATTCTTTGAAGTCAAACTTATTCTTTGTGATTTGTCCACGGTTTTCTTCATAGTTTCGCATAATCTGCTTTTCGGTACTAAATTTTCTATTAAATGTTTCCAATATAATGATACACAGGAAGCACGAAGAGGTATATAATTTTGGACGATAATATTTATGAAAATATCCTCAGAAATATCGAAGATATTGATGATGATATTTTGGAATTTCTAAGTTCGATGGTTGATGGAGAAAGATTTTCTGTAAGATTTTAACATGACTTCGGAGCAAGATATTCTCTAAAGATTTCAATGGATCCAGAATTATATGAATTCTTTTAATATAGGGTATGGTCCTTGTATTTGTCCTTGGTCTCCTTCATGGTTAACTCTATCCGTTTTCCAGTTCCAACGTTTCTGAGCTTTTCCAACATATTATTCTTTATCATCAAACTTCCGACGATTAAGGTCGTTTACAGTTGTCTACAGTTTCTGCTGCTTCATTCAGCTTTTTCAACATTCAGAGTATTGGTTTGTAGACTGAGTGCTGTTCAGAATTTCAGAATGAAAGATCATAATTCTAAAAGATGAATGTTATACATATATCTGTTGATATAGATATGCTGTGAGTTGTTAAAGTACTGATTGCTGATTCCCGGTAATTGGTATGTCAGTTCTCATTACAAGATGCGGATGAGTATATGATAGGGTTTCAATGAATAAATATAATGATTTATCATAGAGCTTTAAGTCAAGAAGTAACGAGGTTGCTGGTACGTCTGCTGGTAATATAGTGGAATATAAATGGTTCTCCGGTAATAATAAAAGAACACACATATAAATCAAGGTTATAATATGGTTGTTTTGAATGAAAAGTCAAAGTTGTCTTGCTGAAGCTGTGACAAAATTGGCTATTTTGAAAGGGATTACCAAGTTATTTTGGGTAATAATAATGCTAAAGGAGCTATCACAGATACGGGTTAAACGTTTTACTCAGATTCCGAGTGTTTTCAGGTGCATAACTATATGCGTCAATCTCTTCTTCCGTAGATAAAGTGCGGTTGGTTCATACTCTCGATCGAGGTGTTTTCAAGAATCATGAAAGATTTTGAACGCAGATTTGTAATCGTCAAGATACAAATGAAGTTTAAGATGAAATCAAGTGGCAAACTTGAAGAATTGTTTAGTTTCATTTGTTATAGTCAATATTTTAATTCATTTTAATTGTCCAGTGTTGGTAGTCCTCGTTTGATAGTCCACAATTAGCAATTCAACAATTCATATATAATTTAATATATAATATTCGAATTAATTAATACGTATCGTGACCCGTATTCGTCTCAGACTCGATCACAACTCAAGTTATATATATTATTGTAGAATCAACCTCAACCCTGTATAGCTAACTCCCGCATTACTGCATATAGAGTGTCTATGGTTATTCCAAATAATATATATAGATGCGTCGATATGATATGTTAAAACCTTGTATACGTGTCCCGATATTTAAAGTGCGTAAAATAAATAACAGAAATTAAATGACGATAATTAAAGTGCGTAAAGTAAATAACGAAAATTAAATAACGATAAATAAAATTGCGATAATTAAATTGCGATAAATAAAATGCGATAAATAAATTGCGATAAATAAAAATGTAATCAGTTAGCTAGGAACAGTTAGCTAGGATTTTGTTAGCGTGTATTCTTAGCAAAATTTCTCATAGTTAATTAGTCTGTTTCTAATAAATTTTATTTTATCAAATGTTTTCTTCATTATGCCACTTGTTGGATTCTGATAGGTCAAAATCCGAATATGAAATTGAATAAAAATGGTTATTTTGCGGTGAACGGATACGTATATCGGTGGTTGTAAGTAAGATAGTAAATGACTGTCGAATCAGATTCGAAAAATGTACAGTATAACTTATTAATGTGAAATCTAAATATTCCTCGGGTATTACCTACCCGTTAAAATATTTTCACCATTAACAGTTTGTACGAAAGAATTTTTAATTAAAATCTTTATGAAAATATATATACATATATATTTTCTTCAGATGTAATTATGGATTTAATGAGTCAATATGATATTAAACTCATTTGATTTACCGTTAGAACAAGAATATATAATCTCTAAAACATTAGAGATTACTAAATCGTCATGAAGGATGAAGATAGTTGATGTAGAACGATACGTAGTACGATGATTATACTCGAGGTACGGAATGAGATGTTGAGGCGTGTGATGTTGAAACTTGGGTTGTTGGTGGTACTGGTGTTGTCGGTGCTGTTGTTGAAGCTGGTAGGTTTTGCACCACATTTTCCAAATTGATTATTCGAGCGCGAAGTTCGTTGACTTCCTCTATTATTCCGGGATGATTGTCGGTCGGACGAGCGAATGAATAATGTTTAGAATCTGAGTTACGATAGAGTCGTGGCGATATATTCGGGAAATGAGGGTGAAAATAGTATCTCGAACATGTTCGCCGGTAAGTGCTTCAGGTTCACTGCCAAGTGGTGAATTTGGTTGATGGAAAGGATCACCTTCTTTTTGTCTCTAATGATTAAGTAGGCTACGAACCCATCATATGAATTGGTTGATTCATTCTGGTTACACTGTTTTCGGAGCTCGAGTGGAAATCCATATCGGAATAGCTGTCGGAATAACTATCGGAATAACATCGAAATCTGAGGGACTTGAACTGGTTGAGGGATTCATCTCGTATGATCAGATGAAGTATTTTTGATAAGAAATAGATTATATGATGTAGATTAGTACCCTGCAATACATAATTTACATATGCATATATAATACTAAAATCCCATAAGTTACGGAGGAATTTACGGAATATGTCAGGCAAAGTTACAGTAACAGATACGCTAAGATGTGAAGTAGCAGGTACGCTAAGATATGAATTTTGTCTATACACTATTCATGAAATCCAGGCAGTAAGATATGTCTAGATTAAGAATGATAAGCAAGTGATTCCCTAAGAATGATAAGCAGGTAATTTTCTAAGGATGATAAGCAGATGATTTCTGAATAGGAATGATAAGCAAAACTTTTTGACATGCAGACACGGTCGAAGTCCAGACTCACTAATGCATCTAAACAACTACTAGTTAGACACTCTAATGCAAGACCTGGTTCACTAAGACCACCGCTCTGATACCAACTGTCATACCCCGTCCTAATCCATCTGGACAAAGTCCATATCGATTATAAACGATTCACAACAGTTGATTACATCGCGAGGTACTTGACCTCTATATGATATATTTTACAAACATTGCATTCGTTTTTGAAAAGACAATCTTTCATTACATTGAAAGTTGACAACATGCATACCATTTCGTAATATATCTTACTATAATTGACTTAATAATAATCTTGATGAACTCAACGACTCGAATGCAACGTCTTTTGAAATATATCATGAATGTCTCCAAGTAATAACTCTAAGATGAGCAAATGCACAGCGAAAGATTTCTTTCGTACCTGAGAATTAACATGCTTTAAAGTGTCAACCAAAAGGTTGGTGAGTTCATTAGTTTACATAAATAATCATTTCATAATTTTAATAGACCACAAGATTTCATATTTCCATTTCTCATAAACATACGTCCCATGCATAGAGATAAAAATATCATTCATATGGATTGAACACCTGGTAACCAACATTCACAATTTGCATATAAGAATATCCCCATCATTCCGGGATCCTCCTTCGGACATGATATAAATTTCGAAGTACTAAAGCATCCGGTACTTTGGATGGGGCTTGTTGGGCCCGATAGATCTATCTTTAGAGTTCACGTCAATTAGGGTGTCTGTTCCCTAATTCTTAGATTACCAGACTTAATAAAAATGGGCATATTCGATTTCGATAATTCAACCATATAATGTAGTTTCGATTACTTGTGTCTATTTCGTAAAACATTTATAAAATTTTGCGCATGTATTCTCAGCCCAAAAATGTAATGAGTAAAAAGGGAAATGAAACTCACAATACTGTATTTTGTAGTAAAAATACATATGACGACATTGAACAATGCAAGGTTGTCCTCGAATTCACGAACCTATATCATTTGTATATTTATTAATATTCATGGTTGTAATTGAACACACACATATATATAAATGTATTAGTTATATCATTTTTATGTTAATAATATATATGTTTTATATGTTCATTTTGTATATAATAAAATATTAGATTTTGTTATATTATATGTGTTAAATATATATGTTTATGTATGTATTTCATTTGTTTTTCAAAACAGTAATTCTGTTATATTAAGTTAATACTAGTAAAAATAATAATAATAACATTAATAATATACATATGTTAATAATAATCCTATTAATGATAATAATCATGATATTAATAATAATACTTGTAAAAATATAAATTTTACTGTCTATGATAGTTATTAATAAAAATAATAATTTTATTAAGAATAATATTATTAATAAAAATAATGATATTGCTATTAATGATACATTTGTTTAGTAATAATAATAATAATAATGATATTTATGATAATACTTATGTTAACAATAATGATACTAATATTAGTATTACTTATATTATCATAATCTCATTCATAACATTATAATTTCACTTAATCAATTCCTAATATAATTATTATTGTTTTATAATATCAAGTTTGTATCATAATAAAGGTTTTATTATTATTTTCATCCCTAATTCTATTTACATATTTATATTTATATTTATATTCATATTCATATCATACTTATATTTTTGTCATCAAAACATATCAATCATTATTATTTTTCATAATAACACGAATATGTATAATACTTAATAATAATAATAATAATAATAATAATAATAATGATAATAACAACAGCAATAATAAATTAATAATAATAATAATAATAATAATAATAATAATAATAATAATAATAATAATAATAATAATAATAACAATAACAATAAATATAGTTACAATAATAATAATAATAATTATAATAATTAATTAGGAAACTACCTCATAAAAATGGGGTCTAAAAAGAAATGCCACCAGCGGGTCTCCAACCCGAGACCTCTCGATACCCCGTCACCTCCCCTAACCATCCAGCTATAATTGTTTATCTGATTTAATACCCAACAAAAATAAATTTAACCCGTAACTATTATGTTCATCTTCTTCTTCTTCATAAGTTCCATGGATTCAACAAACATCGATAACCATATAACTAATTCGTGGTTTTATTTAAGGCTTCAAAACATCACAAAAAATAAATAAATTGAGTTCTAAGATAAAAAAAAATAAAAAAAATATATACAAAAACACCATCTGCAGCGTCGCTGCTTGGGAAAAAAAAATAATGATTTCGTATTTGATCGAGTTTTAGATAAAGATTATAACACAAAATAGTTTTCTAAACATGTATAAAAACTATTAGAATCATCAATTAAAGCTAATACATCGAAACACTTACGAATTTCTTCATGAACGAATTTGTTGACTTTTTAAAATTCAAGTTTGACTCGAAAATTACTCTTTGTTTTCGCGAATTGATAATCGAAACTTTGCAGAAAGATCCTTTAAAACATTCCTAACAAGACCACATTAACACATTTTGAAAATGTTTACAAAATCATTTCGATTGAATAAAGGAAGAGATACAGAGCATTTTGACGGTTTCTTCGAATTTTCAATTGATTTTTGTGTTCTTCTTCTAAATTGTACTAATAAAGAGTTACATAAAGGTTCAGTGATGTTATTATAACCAAAAGAATTCGTTTAATAATTATCTTGTAGCTTGAATTATCTCTATTAATATAAAGTTGTCAGAAAAAAAAAAAAAAAAATTAAAAGTGGAAACCGACCTCTAACAGAATTTGTCCGTGTTTGATTATTTGAGAATCAATTTGTACGAGCTCTCAGACACAGGAAAATCAAAGTAACTACAGCTGGAAAGTGATTTACAACAGAATATATATATCCTTTAAATTCTTGTATGTATAATCTCATATATATATATATATATATATATATATATATATATATATATATATATATATATATATATATATATATATATATATATCTATATTTGATTGTATATGAATCTGATTATATCTATATATGTATTTATATATATAGTTATATATAATTTAAATCTAGTTAATATTAATAATTATCACTATATTAATGATAATAATATTATTTATAATAATAAGAATGCTAATATTAATAATAATAAATGATAAAAATAAAATAATAACAATATCATTACTAAATATGATAAGTTATATATTTCAAATAAAAATACAATTAATATTTTTTTTAATAACACTGATATAATAATAATAATACTAATTATAATAATACTAATGATCATAATCATATTTGTCTTAATAATACTATAACAATAAAATTTATATTTATAGATTATATACATTTTTAAATCGGTATTAATACTAATTATTCTAAAATAGTTTGTACATAACAAATTTCATATTTGTATCATAATTGTATTAATATTGACATTTATTTTGATAATAATGAAAGTAACATTTATTAATGTAATAACTATATTTTAACTTGTAATTACATTTAATATATTAACATGTAATATTCATATATCATATTCGAATATTTAATACAATATATATAGTTTATTGATTTTTGTACATAGATCATATATATATATATATATATATAAATATATATATTTACCTAGATTCAATATAATAAGAGCTTAATTATTTGATATCATGCTTTACATATTTTTGATTCTATTGTTTCAATTATATTTTATTATTTTCAATTATTATGTATATACCTACAGTTATATATGTATACACCTGTACAAATTTATTTACTAATAATTGTTCGTGAATCGCTGGGAATAGTCAAAGGATAATTGATTACATGAATATAGATTTCAAAACTTTCGAGACTCAACATTACAGATTTTTCTTATCGTGTAGGAATCATATAAAGATTAAAGTTTAAATTTAATCAGAAATTCCCGGGTCATTACATGTAGGGTGGGCTAAGGCCCAACAAGGTAGAAAGTCAAACAAGACTAACTAGTAAGCATAAGTAAATTACTACGCGTAATTAAGCATCTAAAACCCAAGTAATTATTATTATAAAATAATAATTAAGATTTCGTAGTCATAATATTCCGATTACAACAAAAGTTAAACGTGTACGCAGTACGCAGTTTGTTCGTAACGTCAAGTGACACTAACGGTCATAAAGGTTTCCGGTGATCAAGTTAAGCATCCTACGTACTTAAAGGATGTTTTAACACATAAATGAAAGTAGGCCATGTGTATAAAGATTCCAGAGTATAAAGTAGCACAGTACGCACAAATACGCAGTTTCGCAAATACACAAGGCACAAAAATAAGTCGAAAAAGTCGGGTCGTTACATTACCCACCTGTTAATGGAAATTTCGTCCCGAAATTTAAGCTGTGGCAGGTGTTGAAGTCGGGAAAAGGTGAGGATACTTCTGCATCATTTGATCCTCTCGTTCCCAGGTAAACTCAGGTCCACGTTTGGCATTCCATCGGACTCGAACAATTGGAATCTTATTGTGATTCAAAGTCTTAACCTCACGGTCCATGATTTCGACAGGTTCTTCCACAAAGTGGGGTTTGTTATCAATCGTAAGCTCATCAAGAGGGATGACAAGTTCTGATTCGGCAAGACATTTCTTCAGATTTGACACGTTAAAAGTAGGGTGAACTGTGCTCAACTGAGTTGGAAGATCCAAATGGTAAGCAACGGGTCCAACACGCTCCAAGATTTTAAAAGGACCAATATATCACGGGTTTAACTTTCCGCGCTTCCCAAAATGGATCACACCTTTCCAAGGTGCGACCTTCATCATTACACGGTCACCCACGTTGAATTCAAAGTCTTTATGTTTAAGGTCGGCATAACTCTTTTGGCGATCACGGGCCGCCTTAAGTCTCGCTTGAATTTGGACACTCTTATCGGTTGTTTCATGGACTACCTCGGGTCCGGTGATTTTATTTTCACCTACTTCGGCCCAACAAATAGGAGAACGGCATTTGCGGCCATAAAATGCTTCAAAAGGTGTGGCATTAATACTCGAATGATAGCTGTTGTTGTAAGAGAATTCAGCTAGCAGTAAATGTCTCTCCCAAGCCTTTCCGAAGTCAATAACATAGGCACGCAACATGTCCTCCAAAGTCTGAATCATTCGTTCCCTCTGATCGTCGGTCTGTGGGTGATATGCGGTACTCATGTCGAGACGTGTTCCCAAGGCTTCTTGCAAAGAACGCAAAAATCTAGAAGAAAAACGGGTATCGCGATCTGAGATAATCGATAAGGGCACACCATGACAGGATACAACCTCTTTGATGTATAGTTGAGCGAGTCTCTCCATCGTTTCCGTTTCCTTCATGGCTAAGAAGTATGCAGATTTAGTAAGTCGGTCAACGATAACCCATATGGTATCATAACCGCCTACCATCTTCGGTAGCTTTGTAATGAAGTCCATTGTTATCCTTTCCCACTTCCATTGCGGGATATCCAGTTGTTGAAGTAATCCAGATGGCCTTTGATGTTCGGCCTTAACTTTCGAGCAAGTCAAACACTTACCAACGTAAGTTGCAACATCCTTCTTAAGATTATGCCACCAATACTGTTCCTTGAGATCGTGGTACATTTTACTAGCTCCTGGATAAATTGAATATCTCGACTTGTGGGCTTCATCTAGTATAAGGCTCCGTAGATTTCCATAACTAGGTACCCAAATCCTTCTGGCAAAGCATCGGAGTCCAGTCTCCTTAACCTTGAATCGTGAAACGAGAATGTTCAAGTGTTCTTGAGAAATATTCTCCTCTTTGAGAGACTCTTCTTGAGCTACTCGGATCTGGCTATTGAGATTCAAATGAATGGTGATGTTCAAGGCGCGGACACGAAGAGGTACCATCCTCTCCTTCCGGCTCAGGGCATCGGCTACAACATTTTCCTTTCCAGGATGATAACGAAGTTCACAATCATAGTCGTTCAGCGTCTCGATCCATCGTCGCTGCCTCATGTTCAGTTGTTTCTGATCGAATATGTGCTGGATGCTTTTGTGGTCGGTGAAGATGGTACTTTTAGTTCCATAAAGATAGTGTCTCCAAAATTTGAGCGTAAAGACAACGGCTCCAAGCTCGAGGTCGTGAGTAGTGTAGTTTTGCTCTTGAATCTTTAGTTGACGAGAAGCATAGGCAATAACCTTCGATCTTTGCATCAATACACAACCAAAACCATTTTTCGAGGCATCACAATATACGACGAAATCATCACTGCCTTCAGGAAGAGATAAGATAGGTGCAGTGGTCAATTTTAGCTTCAAGTTTTGAAATGCTGATTCGTGTTCTTTTTCCCAAACGGACTTCTTCCTTTTGTGAGTCAGCGCGGTCAAAGGACGCGCAATCACAGAGAAACCTTCAATAAATCTTCGGTAGTAACCGGCAAGACCTAGAAATTGACGGATGTGAGTCGAAGTAGTGGGGGTTTCCCACTTGCTGATAGCTTCGATCTTTGCTGGATCAACTTTGATACCTTGATCACTTACAATATGACCCAGAAATTGGACTTCCTTCAACCAAAATTCACACTTGGAGAATTTGGCATAAAGTTGATCTTGTCTCAAGAGTTCCAACACTAGTTGAAGATGTTGTTCATGGCTTGCATACACGATTCATGAGATCCATAAATACAGTAGGTGCGTTGGTTAAACCGAATGGCATCACGAGAAACTCATTGTGACCATAACGGGTTCTGAACGCAGTCTTCATCACATCGCTCTCCTTCACCCTCAACTGGTGATAACCTGATCACAAATAGATCTTAGAATAAACGCTGGATCCTTGCATCTGATCGAAAAGATAGTCAATCTAGGGAAGGGGATATCGATTCTTAATCGTCAACTTGTTCAGCTCACGATAATCGATACACATGCGGAAAGATCCGTCCTTCTTCTTCACGAACAAAACAGGTGCACCCCAAGGTGATGAACTCGGTTGGATAAATCCACGGTCTAGCAATTCCTGCAGTTGACTCTGCAACTCTTGCAGTTCGGAAGGTGCTAGTCGATAAGGTGTGCAAGCTACGGGTGCAGCTCCCGCCACTAGATCGATCTGGAACTGTACTGCTCTCGGTGGCGGTAATCCAGGCAATTCTTCCGGAAAGACATCGGGAAATTCGTTCACAATTCGTACATCATTCACACTCTTCACCTCGGCTTCTAACGTTTTCACATGTGCTAAAACGGCAAGACGTCCTTTCTTCATGATCTTTTGTGCTTTCATGCAACTAATGAGGTTCAGCTTCGAACAACATCTCTCTCTGTAAATAATCAGTGGCTCACCGCCTCCGTGGGGTATACGAAGAGCTTTATCTCCACAGATAATATCGGCCCTTACTTTGGTTAACCAGTCCATACCGACAATCACATCAAAACTTCCTAATTTGATGGGTATTAAGTCAATCTCGAAATTCACACCAGCTATGTTGATAATAGCTCCTTGGCCAATTTGGTCAACTTTCTCAAGTTTTCCATTGGCTACCTCAACAAGCATACTCTCCTTTAAAGGAACTAATGACCAATCTATCTTACAACAAAAGTGTCTACAAACATAGCTCCTATCGGCACCAGTATCAAATAGGTCAGAAGCTAATAGATTGTTGATAGTGAATATACCTGTAACCAAGTCGGGGTTCTCTCAGGCATCCCTTGCGTTTACATTGAAAACTCTTCCACGCATTGGCCCGCCGTCCTTTCTCTTGTTGGGACATTCATTCCGGAAGTGGCCCTGTTGTCCGCACTCATAGCACTACCTTGGTCAAGTAGGGTTTGTCTTCACCGTTGGGTGGGAATCTTGCAGTCCTTACCAATATGCCCGGTCCTTTTACACTTTTCACAAACCACATTACAGTACCCGGTATGGTGCTTGTAGCACCTCTTGCACTGCGGTAGACTACCCTTGTAGTTGGGGTTCTAATTAGGGGTCGGGTTGGGGTTCCTCCAGTCATTGTTTCCCTTGAAGCCTGATAATGCTAAAAACGAACATATATTTCATAGCATTATTCCTCAAGAAAGACAAGCTTTTAGTTGCAATTGTTCTATTTACAAGTGATATTCGTTTAAATAATAAAAGGTGAAGACAAAAGGCAGATTCGACAAATTGAAGACAAAAAGGTCCAAAGAGCTAAAAAGTACAAGATACAATCAAAAAAGGTTCAAAATATTGATGAGGAACGTCTCAAAATGACAAGAGTACAAGTTACAAGACGCAAAGTACACGATATAAAATAATACGCGAGGACGTCCGAAAATCCGGAACCGGGACCTGAGCCAAGAAGAAACGCCCGACGCAACGGACCAAAAATATCTAGTCTACTATGCACAAGAATATAATATAATATATATATAATTATATATAATTATATATTATATATATTATTATTATTATATTACGTCGGCAAAAAGAAAACAAAAGTAGTTGGCTGAATCCAGGGTGGCCATGCGACTCGCATGGCCAGAAGCACAAAACCATGCGAGTCGCATGGTGTGAGATTGCTGGTCAGGTCCTATAAATAGCCAGTTTTCTGACGAGTTTTTATCATCCTTTTTCTCTTCCTCTTCAACGTAATATATATTTATATTTATAATTTATATTTTAATTTTAATTATAATTCTAATAATAAGGGTATGTTAGCGAATGTTGTAAGGGTGTAAGTCGAAATTCTGTCCGTGTAACGCTACGCTATTTTTAATCATTGTAAGTTATGTTCAACCTTTTTATATTAATGTCTCGTAGCTAAGTTATTATTATGCTTATTTAAAACGAAGTAATCATGATGTTGGGCTAATTACTAAAATTGGGTAATTGGGCTTTGTACCATAATTGGGGTTTGGACAAAAGAACGACACTTGTGGAAACTAGACTATGGGCTATTAATGGGCTTTATATTTGTTTAACTAAATGAAAGTTTGTTAATGTTAATATAAAGATTTACAATTGGGCGTCCCTATAAATTACCATATACACTCGATCGGACACGATGGGCGGGGTATTTATATGTACGAATAATCGTTCATTTAACCGGACACGGGAATGGATTAATAGCCACTAGAATAATTAAAACAGGGGTGAAATTACATTCAAGGGTAATTGGTGTAATTGTTAACAAAGTAGTAAAACCTTGGTTTACACGCAGTCGATAACCTGGTGTATTCATTAAACAAAGTATTAAAACCTTGTTACAATTCGAATCCCCAATTAGTTGGAATATTTATCTTCGGGTATAATAATAATTTGACAAGGACACTTGCAATTTATATTTATGACTGATGGACTGTTATGGACAAAAACCAGACGGACATATTGAATAATCCAGGACAAAGGACAATTAACCCATGGGCATAAAACTAAAATCAACACGTCAAACATCATGATTACGGAAGTTTAAATAAGCATAATTCTTTTATTTTATATTTAATTTCCTTTATTTTTAATTGCACTTCTAATTATCGCACTTTTATTTATTGTTATTTTATTTAATCGCACTTTTAATTATCGTACTTTTTAATTATCGCAATTTAATTTTTATCGCATTTTTATTATTCGCAATTTCATTATCGTTATTTACTTTACGCTTTAATTTAAAGTCTTGTATTTATTTTATATTTTACATTAGGTTTTAACTGCGACTAAAGTTTTAAAATCGACAAACCGGTCATTAAACGGTAAAAACCCCTCTTTATAATAATAATATTACTTATATATATATTTGTATTTTTATAAAAGTAAACTAATATAGCGTTGAGCTTTGCTTAAAGATCTCCCTGTGGAACGAACCGGACTTACTAAAAACTACACTACTGTACGATTAGGTACACTGCCTATAAGTGTTGTAGCAAGGTTTAAGTATATCCATTCTATAAATAAATAAATATCTTGTGTAAAATTGTATCGTATTTAATAGTATTTCCTAGAAAAATAATAGCTATTTTATATACACCTCGTTCGACATCAAGTATTTTTGGCGCCGCTGCCGGGGATCTTTTTCGCCGAAGCAAAACGCCATATTTTTAATTTTTAAGTTATAATTAGTTTTTGTAAAATTTATATTTTTGTAAAAAAAAAAAAAAAAAAAAGGGAGCTTTTAAAAACCGAAAAGAAAAAAAAAATATACTTATATATATTTTTAAGATTTTTATTTACAAAATTATCAAATATTTCTATTTTTAGTTTTATAAAAATATAAGTTTTTATTTAAACTATATAAATATTTTATATTAAATAGAAAAACAGAAAAAAAAAAAAAAAATAAGAATAATAATCGGGCCAAGGTACTGTAGCAGCCCAACTTTTGGCCTGGATCCGAACACCATGCGAGTCGCATGGCATTTCAACTAAACCCCATGCGAGTCGCATGAGGGGTCTGACAGGACCACATCTGAACCCTAATTTCGTAATAATTACGGATATTATTTATTATTATTATTTAAACCCTAGTTTTATTTATTATTATTAATTAAGTTTTAGTTATTTAAATTAATTATTACTTTTAACTAGTTTTAATTATATAATACTTAATACTTTAAATTATAAAATATAAAAATAATATTTTTATAAAATCTAATATTTTTATAACTTTTTATAACTTTTATATTTTGTCCCTTTTTAATCGTTGTAGCGTAATATTTGTATTTTTTAGCTCATAATTAATTTTAAACTTAGTTTTAGCTATAGTTATTTTTACTCCTATATTTTTAGGCTTTGCCGTAGAATTCCTTAAGTGCTTTTTCTTTAGACTAAGATTTAGGTGCTTTAGAATTTTGCGACGCCTTTTTAAGTTTTAGTTTCTTTTTAAGTTATTTCCATTTGGGATTTAGTTTCTCTTGTAAGTTTTAATATTTTTAGACCTTTTACTATGTATCAATTATCATTCCAATTAGTAATTTCAATTTGCGATTATAATTTTAAGTTAGTTGTAGTAATAAGGTTAAATTAGTTAAGTATTTTTAAGTTTTGATAAGTTTCTTTTATTTCCGTCACCTTTAATTTTTCAACCATTTTTCTTTTTCGACATTTTTCGACGCGCAATCTTTTTCTCTCTTATTTCTCGCCATTCTAGTTTTAGGACTTAGAATTTTATTCTACTTCTTATCTAAATTTCTTAAAATTACGAAAATTTATTTTAAGTGGTTAAATTGATAGACATCAAAATTTTCTGGTTCGTAGTAATAGTTGGATTTGTACGTGGACCGGGTTATTGGAGCCAAACAGTCCTCAATTATATTGAGACCAAACGAATCCTGCCCCTCTGCTGCATCTTTTGGCTATTCGAAACGTGGGCAAAATCAGAAAAGTCTATTGATTGGATAACTTATTATAATTTTTCTTTCCTTTTAAAAACTAATAGGATATTCTGTGAATGCACCGAGCAAGACGTTCATCACCTTTTGTACGTTCACCACCTGTAACTCGATCAAGACATCGTTTAACAAATATAACCGCCGTTGATTTTTCTTTAGAATCGTCAACCAGTCGACCAAGTACTTCAGTTCAAATTTCCGATAATCCAGTTTTTGAAACAAACCTCACAATTGAGAATCCAGAAAATATTCAGGAACGGTTCATAGATCCTGAACCATTAAACTTTCCTCCGGAACCACCAATCATTCAAACAGAGATTGTTGAGGAACGAACTATTAAATCAGAATCATCTAGTGATACCGAGTCAACAAATTCAATAATGGAGAATCTGGAACCTTTAAGTATGGAAGACCGAATGAGAGCTAAACGCACTGGCCAAGGTCACGCAATTACTCATCCAGACATTAATGCGCCAGATTATGAAATCAAAGGACAAATTTTACACATGGTGACTAATCAATGCCAATTTAGTGGTGCGCCGAAGGAAGATCCAAATGAACATCTACGTACCTTTAATAGGATCTGCACACTATTTAAAATCCGAGAAGTGGAGGATGAACAAATATATCTCATGTTATTTCCCTGGACTTTAAAGGGAGAAGCCAAAGATTGGTTGGAATCGTTACCTGAAGGGGCGATTGATACATGGGATGTTTTAATTGACAAATTTCTTAAACAATTCTTTCCTGCATCTAAAGCCGTAAGACTTCAAGCAGAAATTGTTACGTTCACACAAAAGCCAAATGAAACTCTATATGAGGCGTGGACAAGATATGGAAAGTTATTAAGAGGATGTCCGCAACATGGTTTAGACACCTGTCAAATAGTACAAATATTCTACCAAGGATGCGACATCACTACAAGGAAAGACATCGATATAGCAGCTGGTGGTTCGATTATGAAGAAAACCGAAACTGATGCTTACAAAATTATTGATAATACTGCTTCCCACTCACATGAGTGGCACCAAGAAAAAGATATCATTAGATCATCTAAAGCAGCTAGAGCCGATTCTAGCCATGACTTAGATTCCATTTCCGCAAAGATAGATGCTTTCGAGAGACGAATGGAAAAGATGACTAAAGATATTCATGCTATACGAATTAGTTGTGAGCAGTGTGGAGGACCACATTTGACAAAAGATTGTCTCAGTATTGAATTAACAATGGAACAAAGAGAGAATATTTCATACATAAACCAAAGGCCTGGAAATAATTATCAGAATAATTATCAACCGCCAAGACCGATTTACAATCAAAACCAGAACTATAACCGAAATATTCCATACAACAACCAACAAGGTCCTAGCAATCAACAAGTATCCAATAATACTTATAATCAGCAAAGACCAAATTTTCAAAACAAACCACCACAACAAACCGATGATAAAAAGCCGAATTTAGAAGATATGATGACGAAGCTAGTTGAAACTCAAACGCAGTTTTTCACATCTCAAAAACAAACCAATGAACAAAATGCTCAAGCATTTAGAAATCAACAAGCTTCTATTCAAAATCTAGAACAAGAAGTAAGTAACCTAGCAAGGTTAATAGGTGAAAGAAAACCGGGAAGTCTACCTAGTGATACAAATGCTAACCCCCGGAATGAAACAGCTAAAGCTATTACCACAAGAAGTGGTACAACACTTAAACCACCTGAAATACCTGTAACTTCTGATGAAACTATTCCTACTCCACAAGAACCACAACCAGATCAAGATAAGGAAAAAGAACCGGTAGTTGAAAAGGTTAATGAAGATAACACAGTTAAGGCTAAACCTTATGTTAAACCATACCAACCACCACTTCCTTATCCGAGTAAAATGAAGAAAGAAAAACTTGAAGCCGAGCAATCCAAATTCTTGGATATGTTTAAACAGATAAATGTAAATCTTCCTTTCATTGATGTGATTTCAGGAATGCCAAGGTATGCTAAATTCTTGAAAGATCTAATCACGAATAGAAAGAAAATGGAAGAACTCTCGGCTGTTACTATGAATGCTAATTGTTCAGCAGTGCTGTTGAATAAGATACCAGAAAAACTATCTGATCCAGGAAGTTTCACAATTCCATGTTTTCTGGGTAGTCTTAGTTCAATAGAAGCATTGGCAGACTTAGGTGCTAGTATAAATCTAATGCCGTATTCACTATACGCTAAACTAGACCTTGGAGAATTGAAACCAACCAGAATAAGCATACAACTAGCCGATAGATCAATAAAATATCCTAGAGGGATAATGGAGAACATGCTAGTTAAAGTTGGTACTTTAGTATTTCCAGTAGATTTTGTTGTTTTGGACATGGAAGAAGATTCTCAAGTTCCTCTCATATTAGGAAGACCATTCTTAAACACGGCTAAAGCAATGATAGACGTGTTCGGTAAGAAACTGACCCTAAGTATAGAGGATGAGAGTGTTACCTTTTCAGTGGATAGAGCCATGCAACAACCACAATCTGCAGATGATACATGTTATTATATTCAAACTATAGATGCACATGCAGAATTATTAGAAGAATTTCCAGAATTACAAGGAACAGGAGAATGTTCTTTAGGAGAAGGAAATGAACCAATTGATGAAGCTGAAATGTTAGCTACACTTATAGCTAATGGATATGAACCAACAACAGAAGAAATTCAAATGCTAAAAGAAGAAGACAGATATCGATATAAATCATCGATAGAAGAACCTCCGAAATTAGAATTAAAGCCACTTCCAAACCATTTGGAATACGCTTATTTACATGGTGAATCTGAATTACCTGTAATAATATCGTCTTCTCTTACTGAAAATGAGAAATCACAACTCATTTCTGTGTTGAAAGCTCATAAACCAGCCATTGCATGGAAGATTCATGATATTAAAGGAATAAGTCCTTCGTATTGCACACATAAAATCCTTATGGAAGAAGGTCATAAAACGTATGTGCAACGCCAACGAAGACTAAATCCTAATATGCAAGATGTAGTTAAAAAAGAGATTATTAAACTGCTAGATGCAGGTTTGATATATCCAATTTCTGATAGCCCATGGGTAAGCCCAGTTCAATGCGTGCCGAAGAAGGGTGGCATGACTGTCATTACAAATGAGAAAAATGAGCTTATTCCTACTAGGACTGTAACAGGATGGCGTGTATGTATTGATTATAGAAAATTAAATGACGCCACCAGAAAAGATCACTTTCCCTTACCTTTCATAGATCAAATGTTGGAAAGATTAGCCGGAAATAGTTACTATTGTTTTCTAGATGGATTTTCCGGATATTTTCAAATTCCAATAGCACCCGAGGATCAAGAGAAAACCACATTCACGTGCCCTTATGGTACTTTTGCTTACAAACGCATGCCATTTGGACTTTGTAACGCCCCTGCAACCTTTCAAAGGTGTATGATGGCGATTTTTCATGACATGATAGAAGAATGCATGGAAGTATTCATGGATGACTTTTCAGTCTTCGGTGATACATTTAAATCATGTCTAGTTAATCTGGAACGAATGCTAATTAGATGCGAAAAATCAAATCTAGTACTTAATTGGGAGAAATGCCATTTCATGGTTAAAGAAGGCATCGTTCTTGGACATAAAATTTCAAAAGAAGGAATTGAAGTGGATAGAGCTAAAGTAGATGTAATTGCTAAACTTCCACATCCCACCAATGTTAGAGGAGTTAGGAGTTTTCTAGGGCATGCCGGTTTTTACCGACGTTTCATAAAAGATTTTTCTAAAATTGCCACTCCTATGAATAAACTCCTAGAAAAGGATGCGCCATTCATCTTTTCAGATGAATGTATCAAATCTTTTAATATTCTTAAAGAAAAACTCACTAATGCACCGATCATGATAACACCAAATTGGAATCTACCATTTGAACTAATGTGCGATGCAAGTGATTTTGCAATGGGAGCCGTTTTAGGACAAAGGATTGAAAAACGATTTCAACCTATATATTATGCTAGTAAGACATTACAAGGAGCACAAACGAACTATACAACTACTGAAAAAGAACTCCTTGCTATTGTCTTTGCTTTTGACAAATTTCGATCATATCTCGTTCTAGCAAAAACGGTGGTCTATACCGACCATTCTGCTCTTAGATACCTATTTTCAAAACAAGATGCTAAACCAAGATTAATCCGTTGGATCTTACTCTTACAAGAGTTTGATATTGAAATCCGAGATAAAAAAGGAGCAGAAAATCTCGCCGCTGATCATCTTTCTCGTCTTGAAAATCCCGAATTAGAAGTTCTGAATGAATCGGCCATACAAGACAACTTTCCTGATGAATATCTATTGAAGATAGATTATAAAGAAATCCCATGGTTTGCAGACTATGCAAACTACTTAGTTTGTGGATTCCTTGAAAAAGGATTATCGTACCAAAGACGAAAGAAATTCTTCAGTGATATAAAACACTATTTCTGGGAAGATCCACATCTGTTTAAAAGTTGTCCCGATGGAATAATACGCCGATGTGTATTTGGAGATGAAGCTAGTAAAATTTTAAACCATTGTCACACAGGACCAACAGGAGGGCATTATGGGCCTCAACTAACAGCAAGAAAAGTTTATGAAGCTGGATTCTATTGGCCTACAATTTACAAAGACGCACACCTTCTTTGCAAATCCTGTGATGCATGTCAAAGGGCCGGAAAAATAAGTCAACGTGATGAAATGCCACAAAATGTCATCCAAGTATGTGAAGTATTTGACATTTGGGGTATTGACTTTATGGGTCCATTTCCAAAATCTCATAATAATCTATATATACTCGTAGCCATTGATTATGTATCTAAATGGGCGGAAGCACAAGCTCTCCCAACTAACGATGCACGAGTTGTAGTAAACTTTTTAAAACGTCTTTTTGCAAGGTTTGGAACACCGAAAGCTTTAATAAGTGACCGGGGTACTCATTTCTGTAATAATCAACTTGAGAAAGTTCTTAAAAGATATGGAGTAACTCATAAAATCTCCACCGCATATCATCCACAAACAAGTGGACAAGTTGAAAATACCAACCGAGCTTTAAAACGTATTCTAGAGAAAACCGTAGGATCAAATCCGAAGGAATGGTCCATTAAATTGGAGAATGCACTCTGGGCTTTTAGAACAGCCTACAAAACTCCAATTGGAACCACACCTTTTAGACTTGTTTATGGAAAAGCATGTCATCTTCCAGTAGAAATTGAACACAAAGCATTTTGGGCTTTGAAGACATGTAATCTTGATTTACATGAAGCCGGACGTCTACGATTAAGTCAACTAAACGAATTAGAAGAATTAAGACATGAAGCATACGAAAATTCGTTAATCTATAAAGAAAGAACGAAGAAATGGCATGATAAAAGAATCAGAAGTTCAAAAGAATTCAAAGAAGGAGACAGAGTTCTTCTTTTCAATTCACGATTCAAGCTATTTCCTGGAAAATTGAAATCAAGATGGTCTGGACCATTCATAGTCAAAAGAGTTTTCCCATACGGAACGATAGAATTAATAAATTCAAATGGGATTGAATTTAAAGTTAATGGTCACAGAGTTAAACATTACATACAGGGTCCGATGGAAGTCGACAACGAAGTTAATCACAATTTCGATACCACAGCTAACTAAGTGTGGGGAGAATCAAGTCTTTAAAGGATAATATGTATTTCTGTTAGAGTTAGATTGTCTGTTTTCGTGTAGTTCTCGAAAATGGAACACGTATGGTCTTTCCCTAGCAGACCCTAAAGAACTAGTCTTCTCCCCCCATTCTGAATTTTTATTTTTTTTAGGTTTTTACAAAATGAAGACTGCCTGTGAACTAAACCATGGTCTAATGCTACACGCTTTGATCACTAAAAGAAATAATGACATACTACCGAGTGAATTAGTATCAGTAATCAGAGAAAGAATGGACGGAGTTAGAAAAGGATCCAGATGCGAAGATAATAAGTTACAATTTGGTAAAGGAAAATCAAAATCCGCAGCAAAAAGAAGAGCACGACACCTAGAAAAATGTCACAAATGCGGAAAATGGTCACATGGAGGTAAATGTTCAAATAATCAAACCTATTCAAATACCGAATTTGTTACTTTATGCAGAGACGGACCGTTCATATGTTTAGAAGAAAAGACAATGAATGCTCGAGGTTACGCCTATGCAGCCATGGAAGACCAATTAAACCGACTATCTTATGAATATAATAGATCATATAACTAAGAAATCTATTTCACAGGTATGTCTGTACAGTTTTTATTTTTATTTTTATTTTTTTTAACCTTTTGATAATAAACGCTAATTTGTTCGCTAAAAAGTATTAAATTGGTATTAAATAAAATTAGGTTTGGCGACCGAAATTATTGATATCATTCAAAAATTTATTACATCACTGCGAAATTTAACGTTTATTCTTAAGGTATAAATATCTTTAATCAATCAACCCAAAATATTTCAAAAATTCGTCATGAGTTAAATTAGGTTTTGGAACCGAAATTACTTTACCGAAAAGAGGGGCGCATATTTTTGATAATATTTGATTGATTAAAGTGGGATAAAAAGACAAAAAGATTTTTAATTTTATTTTTACCATATTTTTAAAAAATTAATATTTAAACCTTAAATTAATATTGTAAACTTTATATAAACAATATTTTTAAAATTATAAATATTTGAAAAATTAATATAAGTTTGATATGAATTTATGAATTTTTAAATTAAGTTTGGTGTGAATTTTTAATTTTTAAAATATGAATTTTAATTTTATGCATTTCAAATTTTAAGTTTGGTGTGAATTTTTAATTTTTAATATTTTTAGATTTGAATTTTATATTTAAGTTGTGTGAATTTAAAAACAAAAAAATTTACTTTATCTCATTAAGTTAAGAATATGATTTTTAAAATTCGTCGTAAGTTGAAGACTAGGTCTTTGAACCGAAATTGCTTTACCCGAGGGAGGGACGAGAACTTTTATTATCATTATTTTTAATCTTATTGATTTAAAGTATGCCAAAAACAAAAAAAAAAAAAATCCAAAAATCTAAGCTTTTAAAACAATCGCTACAAAAAGACAAATTTTAAAATTTTGTCGAGGGACAGACTAGGGCATCGTCCCGAAACGACTTCGTCTTAAAAAGAAACAAAATTTTTAAAATTTTATTTAATTATATGTTTTAAAAGTATAAGGTTTATAAAAAAAAAAAAAAAAAAAAAAAAAAAAAAAAAAAAAAAAAAAAAAAAAAAAAACACAAAAAAATTCTGGAAAATACCCCCATGCGAGTCGCATGGGGGAAAGGCTTAAGCCATGCGACTCGCATGGCTGTTAAAAACTGGACAGGATCAAAAGGCAGCCGAGTTCTGCTTCTTTCACAACACACACACATATACACGAAAACTCTCCCAAATCCTCTCAAAAATCCGCCATTTTTCACCAAATTTCTTGCAAAACTTCACAATAATCATGCCTAGATTCAGTAGTCTCAACCCCTTCAGGAGAAAGGTAAAGATTTCACCCCTAATCTCTTTAAATTCAAATTTTTGTGTTCTTGAGCTAGAAAATTTATATTTTGATTTTGTTAAATTTAGGTGTAATTAGAGCTGAATTGTTGTTATATTATGCATGTATATCCTAGATAGAAGCTATTTAACATGAATTGAAGCTAAAAACTTCAAATTTTTAAGAATCTAGGGTTTGTGTTCTTGAGCAATTTGGGGCTTTTTGATATAAACAGGTTATGGCCGATTTTTGTCATGAATTGTTGCTAAATTAAGTAGTGTAACATGTTTAGGTAGTTAATTGATCCAAACTTTGAGCCTAAACATGTTTTTGAGAATTAAAGTGGACTTTTTAAGTCCAAAAATTCATGAATTTGGATAATTTGATATAAAGGCTATTTGAAACTTGTTTCATTGCTAGTAGTGATTATTTTGGCATGTTATTTGAGATAAATGCTTATGAACTTGATGTACATTTTTCGTATAGGCTTATTTGACAAAGTGTAGACTTGACAAAAATATGAAAATGAACACTAGTTTGATTTGAATGCCATGTAACAAGTGTTTAATTGTTATAATAATTATTGTTGACATATTTAAGAGTTTAAATGTGATAAAACATTGTACACATTTTCGTATGTAAAAGTGTAGAATTGTTATTGTTAAGAAAATGTGTATAAAATGTGTTATGAATTGAACAGATCGTCATAATTGTTTCAAGTTATTATTTTGCTAACACTAATGCATATTTGGATGCACAAATTTTGTGTTTAATGTGTTTTGCAGAAAGCCGATACTGGAGGTTCAGGAGCATCATCATCCAGGCAACCAGAGCCCGAACCGGAAATGTTTCATGAACAAGAACAGCATATGCAACAAGAAGAAGAAGAACAGGAGGAGCAACATATTCCATATCACGATCAAGATCAGTTGTTCATGAATCAGTTTCGTCAATTCGCTCCACATCAAAGGATTCTGAGCTTAGACATTAATGAAGATCAGTTACACCCAAATCTGAGATTTGATCGATGTTGGATAGAGTATCCAGATTATCAAAAGAACATGCACATTCTCTACAATAAGGTTGTTGAAATGCCAAGGGCAATTGACTGGGTACCTTTGGAAACAGTTGACCTTGCCGAACCGATTCGGCAATTATTGGTGCAAAGGTATGGTAATTCTCAGTTTAACGATTGGATGCGTCTATTTTCCATTCGTAGAACCATATATAGGGAATGGTGTATAGAATTACTTAGTACTATTAAGTTGAACAGTGATGTTAGGAGGATAGATGATAGAAGCTTTATTAGATTTCTGTTAGGTGGACGCATGTACAGAATGTCCATGATAGATTTAGCTAGGGCCTTACAGATTTACACCCCTGCTGAACTTTTGAGCCCCGACTGTAATAGCCTGATTGCCCAAGGAGAAAGGGTAGATAGGGAATTTGATGTTAACGCTGTCTGGAGGCGTATGTCCCACTTTAATGAATTTCACGCCAGTGGAAATCATACATACTTAGATATAGACAGAGCTGAACTCCGGGTTATTCATAGATTCTTAGCAAACACAATTACACAAAGGGGTAGGAATAAGGAGAAATTGACCGTAAACGATTTGTTCTACCTCAAGTGTATTAGAGACCCGAGGAGTTTCGTTAACATTCCCTATTGTGTTGGCTATTATCTCGCTAATGTAGTTTCGGGGATGAAATCGGGGAGTATTATAGGTGGTGGTATTTTCATTACTCTCATTGGAGAGTATTTAGGTGTAGATAAGCACCAAGGGGGTCCAATGAACGAAATAGAGGATGGAGGTGAAACCATAAGTTCAAACCTTTATCACGGTGCAAGGGTATTATTGATGAGACGTGGTCGGGTATATCGATACGAGGGACCTCAGCGACAGGTAGAGAGAGGTTCGGATGATGAGATGGAGGAGGCGAACAACATTATAGGAGTTGTTCGGGAGACTGCTCTTGATTTAGGTATTCGTATGGAGGATGAATACATGACGAACTATGATAGGCATATGCAGTACGAGGCATGGCAACGCCGGAATGACTACGAGCATTCCCGGCAACGAGAGCATGACCGATGGGATTATCATCAGCGCCAAATTATAAGCCAGTTGCAGCCTGGTGAGATGTATTATCCGACCCGACCCGCATACTATCCCGCACATCAGCCAGAGATGAGACCACCCTATGATTCATATGATTATGACGCAGCATACCAGTACACCTATAATCAGCCATGGAACCCGGACGCGAACATGAATTGGGATCCATATCCTAATTTTCCTCCTAACCCACCTCCTGATCAGTAGAGATGAGATAAGTTGGTAATTTTTATTTTTATTTTAAACACTTAACATTTTATTATGTTTATGTAATGTTGGATATTTTATTATTATTGTGTACTAATATTTTTCTTATAGTTTGAAAGTGGGATGCCAAAGTTCCATTTAAAATTGCATGTATGATTATATTTGTATTGTATGTATTCTATTTTATGCACAAAACAGGGTAAAACAACGCGTTTTCAAAGACTGGCATTAAGTTCAGCAAAAGCAAGTAATTTTGACGACAATGATGCAAAATGTATGTGAAATAACAACAAGACGGAATGAACAAATGACGTGCACCATTTATCATTCAGCAAACAAACGCCAATATATTTGGAAACTTTGGTAAAAATTTAATCATTTTCACACAAATCACCCTCAATAATTTAAATTGTTACTGATTTCTTGCAAATGAGGGCATTGCAAGATCTTAAGTGTGGGAAGGGGTTAAATTCTTTCGGATTTTAAAAAATTTTTATATTAAACACTTGGTTACCATTAAAAATACTAGTAAAGCAGTAGTTGTATTAGAATCTAGTGCTCTCTGATAAAAAAGAACAGCCCTAGTCTTATATACTGACTACCCAATTCTAGTAAAATTTTTCAAAATTTTCAATTAAATGAATTCAAAATCATGTTTATACATATTTATGAACGATAAAACTAGGTTTCAAACACCGAAATTATTGTTACCTCGGAAAGGACATAAATTGAGAAACAAACTAAAATGTTAAAATTCATTTAAAATGGAATAGAGGACGATAAAAAGAAAAATAAAAAGCCAAGTGTGGGAAAATTTACCAAATTATTTTAAACATATGCCACATATATTTGTAACAAATAACTGAAAATACTTTTGCTTTGGACTAAACTAAACTGTTTTACCCGATGAAAGAAAAGAAGAGATGGATCTACACGATGAATCAATTCCATCATTAAAAGGAAGTAAAGTCTTCCGAAAAAGACACGCGCTTTTTGATTTAGGTCATGAAGTTGTCGTCCAGACCAGCTGTAGGTTGACGAAAAATCTAGAAAAGTCATCACTAAAATCAGCAGGAAATCCACGGACCTCAGCATTAAACAGGGTCGCCAAGTGGTCAGATTTATCCTAACCATGAGAAGGATTTATCTCGTACAATGGGGGGGCACCATGCAAATTAGCTGGATAAGACTAATGAATCAGATCCCCAGAAAGGATAATCTCCTTAAAGATTAAAAATCAGCTTTTAAGACTGATATTACTCAATCCTAGAGATTGACCTTAAAGATTGAGAATTCAAACTCATGGAATTCAATGATATCTAAACTCGAGCTTGAACGAGAAAATATTTTGATCAAAAATACAAACCGATTTGTTTTCTGAAAACCCTATTTTCAATGCGTTCATTACCATTGAACGTAAAATCCTAGGAATTCACCTGGAATTCATTAGGTCACCTGAACTAAATCGGGTGTCAACCGTAAGAACGGTGGTTGCATAGCATGGTCAAAGACAGGACCTTGTGCCAGACCAAAAAAATTATAAGGGTGAGCTTTACTATTGCTCCTACCAAGGATAGTAATTGCGTCCGACACGTTATAGACCATAATCAAAAGCATGTCACGGGACATTGCCTTAACAGTTGCTTGTTCAACGCTTTCCTTTACAACCGGACGGTAGTTTGCCGAAAGGTAATATACGGAACAAGTAAACTGGACGTGTTGCTTTCCGAATACAAGGTTAGCAAGTGGGTGACACAAAACCGCAAGTTTTGAGCTAAAATTTTCAAATTTGAAACCCACCAAACCCACAAAAATATTTTGCAAACACCGGTAAAGGGTTATTCCGGAAAACTTATCTAGGGTAAAAACTAGATTTAATTTTTAAAAGATCAAATGTTTTCATAGAGATCCAATTTCCTTAATGGATCTAAATTTTTATAGTCATGTGGGACTGTAAACCATATCGTCACTACCATTGTTTATACCGCCGTATAGAAATCACTGATGTACAAAGTATGAAGAATAAAGAAGTGATTCTAGTATTTCAAGACAATATTGCTTGAGGACAAGCAACGCTCAAGTGTGGGAATATTTGATAATGCTAAAAACGAACATATATTTCATAGCATTATTCCTCAAGAAAGACAAGCTTTTAGTTGCAATTGTTCTATTTACAAGTGATATTCGTTTAAATAATAAAAGGTGAAGACAAAAGGCAGATTCGACAAATTGAAGACAAAAAGGTCCAAAGAGCTAAAAAGTACAAGATACAATCAAAAAAGGTTCAAAATATTGATGAGGAACGTCTCAAAATGACAAGAGTACAAGTTACAAGACGCAAAGTACACGATATAAAATAATACGCGAGGACGTCCGAAAATCCGGAACCGGGACCTGAGCCAAGAAGAAACGCCCGACGCAACGGACCAAAAATATCTAGTCTACTATGCACAAGAATATAATATAATATATATATAATTATATATAATTATATATTATATATATTATTATTATTATATTACGTCGGCAAAAAGAAAACAAAAGTAGTTGGCTGAATCCAGGGTGGCCATGCGACTCGCATGGCCAGAAGCACAAAACCATGCGAGTCGCATGGTGTGAGATTGCTGGTCAGGTCCTATAAATAGCCAGTTTTCTGACGAGTTTTTATCATCCTTTTTCTCTTCCTCTTCAACGTAATATATATTTATATTTATAATTTATATTTTAATTTTAATTATAATTCTAATAATAAGGGTATGTTAGCGAATGTTGTAAGGGTGTAAGTCGAAATTCTGTCCGTGTAACGCTACGCTATTTTTAATCATTGTAAGTTATGTTCAACCTTTTTATATTAATGTCTCGTAGCTAAGTTATTATTATGCTTATTTAAAACGAAGTAATCATGATGTTGGGCTAATTACTAAAATTGGGTAATTGGGCTTTGTACCATAATTGGGGTTTGGACAAAAGAACGACACTTGTGGAAACTAGACTATGGGCTATTAATGGGCTTTATATTTGTTTAACTAAATGAAAGTTTGTTAATGTTAATATAAAGATTTACAATTGGGCGTCCCTATAAATTACCATATACACTCGATCGGACACGATGGGCGGGGTATTTATATGTACGAATAATCGTTCATTTAACCGGACACGGGAATGGATTAATAGCCACTAGAATAATTAAAACAGGGGTGAAATTACATTCAAGGGTAATTGGTGTAATTGTTAACAAAGTAGTAAAACCTTGGTTTACACGCAGTCGATAACCTGGTGTATTCATTAAACAAAGTATTAAAACCTTGTTACAATTCGAATCCCCAATTAGTTGGAATATTTATCTTCGGGTATAATAATAATTTGACAAGGACACTTGCAATTTATATTTATGACTGATGGACTGTTATGGACAAAAACCAGACGGACATATTGAATAATCCAGGACAAAGGACAATTAACCCATGGGCATAAAACTAAAATCAACACGTCAAACATCATGATTACGGAAGTTTAAATAAGCATAATTCTTTTATTTTATATTTAATTTCCTTTATTTTTAATTGCACTTCTAATTATCGCACTTTTATTTATTGTTATTTTATTTAATCGCACTTTTAATTATCGTACTTTTTAATTATCGCAATTTAATTTTTATCGCATTTTTATTATTCGCAATTTCATTATCGTTATTTACTTTACGCTTTAATTTAAAGTCTTGTATTTATTTTATATTTTACATTAGGTTTTAACTGCGACTAAAGTTTTAAAATCGACAAACCGGTCATTAAACGGTAAAAACCCCTCTTTATAATAATAATATTACTTATATATATATTTGTATTTTTATAAAAGTAAACTAATATAGCGTTGAGCTTTGCTTAAAGATCTCCCTGTGGAACGAACCGGACTTACTAAAAACTACACTACTGTACGATTAGGTACACTGCCTATAAGTGTTGTAGCAAGGTTTAAGTATATCCATTCTATAAATAAATAAATATCTTGTGTAAAATTGTATCGTATTTAATAGTATTTCCTAGAAAAATAATAGCTATTTTATATACACCTCGTTCGACATCAAAGCCCTCATGCCTCTTAGCTGAGTTTTGATCAAAGACCTTTCCCTTGTTTCCATCCCACTTACGCTTCTCATGACTAGTCCCCGATTCTGATTTCTCTTTCTCAGGTTCCTTGGGGGTGATCTAGTTCATCAGGGTGTGCGCCATGCGCATAGCTTCCGGGACGTTGGGTAGCTTAGAAGAGGTGACATTTCCCTGAATGGACTTGGGAAGTCCCCACAAGTATCGTTCCATTCTCTTAAACTCCGGGGTAACCATCATGGGACACATCAGCGCTAATTCCAGATACCTACGGTTGTAACCATTAAGATCGTTTCCCACAACCTTCAACTCCCAGAACTCAACCTCCATTTTCTGTATCTCTGTTCTGGGGCAGTACTCTTCGATCATGGCTCCCTTAAATTCTTCCCAATGAGTAGCATAAGCCTCGTCAATACCTTTGGCCTGAGCAAGTGTGTTCCACCAGGTTAGGGCGCCGTCCAACAACGTACATGAGGCATACTTGGTTTTGTTCGTCTCTGAGCAGTTGCTTACACGGAACACAGCTTCTAGTTTCTCAAACCACCTAGTCAATCTAACTGGCCCCTCAGTACCACTAAAGTTGTGGGGCTTGCAGCTTTGAAACTCCTTATAAGTACACTCGTTACGGATGGGCTGGTTAACTGGTGGAGCTTGTGGGTTGATTTCCGCAATAGCTGCGGCTACTCTTTCCGCAATCATTTTCTCAATTTGTGCTACTGTGGGCGCTGCTCTTCCGTTTGCCATCGCTCTTCTAAACAAAAATTTTGACTTAAGTCAAAATCCAGCATTTAATAAATAATAATATAGTATATGGCAACCAACATGGAATCAACGCAACACACGTTAACTAAGTAATTCACTAGATACAGATACCACAGAATCATCATACAGTAACGTAATTAGAACACAGTACAAAAAGTAAACAACACTAAGTTCCATTCATTAATAATAAGTTGCATACATCCGCATAGGTTCGCACAATACATGAGTAAAACATGAAACTACAAACGAGATTACATAATGAAATCTACTACAATGCCCTATGGTGACGGTGGGTAAAGGATGTCCATTACGTGGGACATCTGGTCCTCAAGCTCAGTTACCCGAGCACGGAGGATCTCCACTTCCCTCGTCAGTTCCTCGACGGAGGGAGATGGTGGGGTAGGCGGTGCAGTCGGTACAGGTGGTGCAGGTGGTGCAGACGGTCTAGCGCCAGAAGTAGGTGGTGCGTAATGGTAAGCCTTACGCACAAATGGATCGGCAGGATACGGCACAACCCGCTTGCGGGCGGTGACCCTAATCCTCAGTCCATGTGCGTTAATGGACGACCTACCTCCGTTAACCCCTGGAATAATGGTACCATCAAAATGATACTGCTTCTTCGGTGGGGTAGAGGGTGTCTATACGGGCGCCTCCTCAGGGTCCTCGTTGGAATCCTCGTCACTGGGGTCATCAGAGGATGAGTCTTCGGATGATGAGTCGTCGAAAACAGCTGGAGGTGGCTCTGCTCAACCGGTAGTCATAATCCAATATCTGAAAGGTGGGATCGGCATGACACGCCCATCAGGAAGGCGTCTAGCCCAATGGTTATGCTCATTACGGAACGAAACGTCCCCGTATTCCTCGAGAATCACAACACCACTGGAATGGTACAGTGGCTCCGAGGGTCCTGGGATGAGTGGAGCTGGAATCTCCGGTGGATCCTCGTGTCCGTCTGAGGTGGTCACTGGGTCGGGTGCATGGCCACTGGCTCCAGAGGACGAAGCGCCAGAGTCACTAGAGTGTGTCGACGACGGGATCTGTGTATCGACAACAATGGCAGGCGAGGTGGAGGGTGAGTCTGAGTCGCTCTCCAAAATGATAACAGGCGGGACATCCGACATCTGAACAGGGAAAAATAACTTTTTCCATGTCAGTAAGTCATAAAGCAAGCACGTATTAGGCAAAATAACTACGACAGCCTAGATCATCTATAGAAGTAAATAGCATGGCAATAATAGCAAATCGTACAGAAGTATCATGCAATCGAAAGCAGATAATGTCATGCAGTAATGAAAACATGTAGCAGTATACGTCATATAGCAGTAAAAGTAAGCAGCAGCATGCAGTAAGTTTCGCGGAAATAAGTAAACTAGCAAGTTGTAGATTAGTCCTATTAGTGAATCCTACTCGGTCCGGTCTAGACTCACTAATGCAACCTAATTCCCTACAACCAATGCTCTGATACCAAATGTGACGCCCCGTACAAAACCATCGTATAGAATTCGTCAACAACAGGATCTTTACACGGTCAAGTACTACAAGCTATTTGAAAACCAGTTTTGCATTCATAAAAGATAGTGTTTACAAAAGATAGCGTGACACAAAGGTCGTTACAAAGTCATTATTTGAAAATAACATAAATTACGAATGCAAAAGAAAAGTTTCATGATTGAGACATCTCAGCGGAATTCTAGCACATCAGGTCCTTACGAATGACCAACTTTTACTTTTTGGTTAATGGTTATCTAAAGTTGGTGCTTATGTTATGATCCCATGTAACATTAAGGATAATACTTGACATAAATACTAAAATGTTCCCTCTAATAAATGGGCATTTGTCTTACATATTAATGGATCACTAGCTATTCATAATTGGGCTAATTAAATAGTCCACTAACTAGTGTAGGGTGGGCTAAGGCCCAACAAGGTAGAGAGTCCAACAAGACTAACTAGTAAGCATAAGTAAATTACTACGCGTAATTAAGCATCTAAAACCCAAGTAATTATTATTATAAAATAATAATTAAGATTTCGTAGTCATAATATTCCGATTACGACAAAAGTTAAACGTGTACGCAGTACGCAGTTTGTTCGTAACGTCAAGTGACACTAACGGTCATAAAGGTTTCCGGTGATCAAGTTAAGCATCCTACGTACTTAAAGGCACGTTTTAACACATAAATGAAAGTAGGTCATGTGTATAAAGATTCCAGAGTATAAAGTAGCACAGTACGCACAAATATGCAGTTTCGTAAAAACACAAGGCACAAAAACAAACCGAAAAAGTCGGGTCGTTACATTTAGTGTTAGCAAGCCCAAGTGGTGAAGAGCATACATACGTGTTACGTTTTAATTTTGATGTGATAAATAATGAAGCAGAATATGAAGCATTGCTTGCTGGTTTAAATATTGCACGGAAAATGGATATCACCAAGTTACGAGCATTTACAGATTCGCAATTAGTGGTGAATCAGTTTAATGGCTCTTTTGAGGCGCATGATTACTCAATGCAAAAATATTTGCAGTTGCTAAAAGAATTGGCAGTGCGGTTTGAGCATTTAGAACTTAAGCAAGTGCCAAGGGGTCAAAATAAGAAGGTGGATGCTTTGAGTAAGCTGGCTGCTTTAACGTTTTCGCACTTTCAAAAACAAGTTTGGGTTGAGGAATTGCCAAGCAAGTCAATAGATAACGACTTGATGGTCGCATCTGTTGTAGAAGAACAGCCAAATTGGATGGAACCAATCTTGCAATATATTCGCAATGATGTTTTGCCAGATGATAAGCGCGAAGCTTGGTTAGTTAGAGAGTGAGCACCAATGTACATCATTCAAAATGATATTTTATATCGCAAATCATAATGCGGTCCAATGATACGATGTGTTGGCCCAATTGAAGCAGAAATGATAGTTGACGAAGTGCATAACGATTCTTGTGCACTGCATTCAGGCTATAAAACTATTACGGCAAAAATTATGCGGATGGGTTACTTTTGACCATCCCTATATCGCGATGTTGCAAAGATTGTTAAGCTTTGTAAAAGCTGCCAAAGGCATGCTCCGCAGAATCGGATGCCAAGGCATGATATGATTCCTGTTAATTCGACATGGTCATTTCACAAGTGGGCTATTGACATTGTAGGGCCATTTCCCACAGGACCTGGCAATGTCAAATTCCTGATTGTGGCAATTGACTATTTTACAAAATGGGTTGGAGCTAAGGTGGTTCGTACTATCACTGGTGTGCAAGTGCGAAATTTTGTATGAGAGTATATTGTTTGCAGATTTGGTATTCCGCGTGAATTAGTTAGTGATAACGGCGCTGAAATAGCGAAAGATCCTTTTAAAACATGGTGCACAGATTTAAATATAATTTAAAAGTTTACATCAGTGGCACATCTACAGGCTAATGGTTTATGCAATGTAACCAACAGTGATATTGTAAACGGTATTCAAAAGAGGTTATGCGAAAAGCGAAATGGCTGGGTAGATGAATTACCCAATGTTTTGTGGGCACATCGTACTACTTTCAAGAAAAGCACAGGGGAAACACCTTTTAGTTTGGTATATGGCTCTGAGGCAGTAATACCCGCTGAAATTCTTGTGCCAACGCATAGAATTGCTAACTTTGAAGAAGAAGTAAATAATGATGCGTTAGGCAAAAATCTGAATTTCATCGAAGAACGAAGGTTAATGGCCGCTATCAGAGAAGCAAATAATAAAAAACAAATCACCAAGTATTATAATAAAAGGGTGCGTGCTTTATCTTTTGATATAGGCGAATGGGTACTGCGAAATAACGATGCAAGTAGAGCATAAAACCTTGGCAAATTAGGACCTAATTGGGAGGGTCCTTATCAAGTTGTGGCAATTAATGCAGCAGGTTCATATAAGCTCGCAGATGTGGAAGGATGAACTTTACCTAATGCGTGGCATGCTGCTTTATTAAGACGATATTATGCGTAATTCTGTGGAAATAATATGAAGGCCAAAATGCATATGCATAAAAGTGTGAAATTCGTTGCAAGGCCTATACTTGATATTCTTTTTATGTGTTTTTATTTTTAATTTTTGCAAGTCTTGATCACACTTGTAAGAACTTAAAAAGTTGACACTTGTAAAAATATGCAAAGAGTTTATTTGTGAAATGCCAAAAGTTTATGAAATGTTTTGTATTTTGTTTCATAATGATGAGGTGTTTTACGATGTTTAAATAGCAAAGTGATGAAATTGTCCACTTTCGCAGAAAATAATTATTGCTAAAGGAACTTAAAATCCTAAGTATTTGATTTTGCCAATACTTAGATGCTTCGCAATGCTAATTGATTGCCTAACGATCGCTTTGGCGGACTTAGAAGATTCATAACGTGTAAATATGCACGCATACAGATTGTTTCGCAAAAGTACATACTTATTGTGTGCACGATAATAAGAGTTGGAAATTGCAAAGGACAAGTCCGTGTTATGAATATTTTTGATAAAAGCGCTATATAAATAAAAGTACTTGTAAATATATATGGAAATGCGAAAATTTTATTAATAAATGCGCAGAGATAGCTGCTTGCTAAATTTTACAATATAATCATGGCTTAGACAAATCGAGCTCGATGATATCATCTGCAGTTGCATCGTCCTGCTCGCTTATTGTTGTAATTTTTGGGATTGGAATGTCCGCTATGTTTTCTTTCGCGGTAGCAAATGCATCTCGAGCATCTGTGAGCGAACATATGTGGTCTTCCATTGCGGATGGTAGTGGATTTGGTATGGTGTAGTAAGGGGTAATTTCATCCAAGAATTCCACTCTTTCGCGCAATTTTAGCGCAGCAGCATATGTCAAAAACTGAGCAGAAACAGGATGAGAATTAAGAACTTTCCTGGCAAACTCTGGCAAATGTTGGTGAAGCTTGGTGAATTCAAGCTTTGCAGAAGTTGTGGTAGCTAGAGCGTTGTCTCGCTCCGCAGTGACCTTTGTAACCTCCTCCGTTAATGCATTAATGGTAGCTTGGAGGATATTTTCTTTTTCAGCTGCAGTTTTAAGTCATCAACCGCGGTTTTTACTGCGGTGAGTTCATAAGAGAGGTCGACACAGCGCTTCTCACTGTCTGTAGCCTTGGCCTTCTCGGTGTTGTATTTTGCCTTTTCAGCCTCAAAAACGTTGAAGAACTATTCTTGACGGCAAACCATATCATACGCGGAATTGAAAAACATGTATAAATTCTGCACAAAACTATTATGCGCATCAAGCGCAGAAAGCTTTGAAAATTCGTGGTGAAGCTCGCCTGGGATTGCCAACTTCATTTGTTGGCGCTGATCCAGTGCTGCAGCAGCAAAGGCATAAGTATATCCTGATAAATCGTCAATCCACACCCCATAAGAGTCGGGTGGAGTGCGGAACAACTCTGTGATTTGGTCAAGAGTGTTTGGGCTCGAAAAAATGGAGTCACCAGTGGAATCGCCTGCAAAATAAAGCAATTAGTTAGCTGGCGAAATAAAAGTATAATGCATGTTATAAACATGAAATAATAATCGCGATGTACCACTTTGCTGGTCCCCTTCATAATCCGATGTAATTGGATTATCGTAAAGAGCGACGTCTTGTTGTTTGAGATTTTTGCTTTGTGATTCTGGCGGCGTCTGGAATGGTCGTTTGGTGGAGCTTGGCTTCGTAAGGGGAGATTTGGAGGTCAAATCGACGATTGGAATTGTTTGCTTCTCTTTTGATGACGTCGATTTAGCCTCCAGGCTTGTTAATAGCTTTGTGATCAAGGTTTTTGGGTTAACCTTGGAATCCACTTCGTCGATCTTCATGATCAAGTGAAAGAGAATCGTGAAAAGAAAAAATCTGGGAAGATGAAATGAATGTTTTAATTAAATTGCGAAGTACTTCAGAGTGGTGAGTGGAAATTGGTGGTTATGGACGCCGATATATATATATATATATATATATATATATATATATATATATATATATATATATATATATATATATATATATATATATATATATATATATATATATATAGGGGAAATAAGGGTGCTAATTAATTGTGTTAAGTATTCGTTGTGATAATTTTAACGGTAATATTTTAGATAACAGATAAAAACGGTAACTTTGTTTGCTGTAACGGTAACAAAGGCAAAGCGAAAATGTTTTACTGCGAATTTTTAGAGTTTATCATGACACATTTACTTTGCAAGATGTATCATAATAAACTAGGGCGACTTGATCATATACATTGTGACGACCCGGAAATTTCCGACAAAATCTAAACTTTAATCTTAATATGATTTCGACACGATAAGCGAAGTCTGTAAAGTTGAGTCTCAAAATTTTGGAACAGTTTACATAAATGCATTTACCCTTTTGACTATTCCCGACGATTCACGAACAATTGTATGTCAATAAATATGTAAATATAAATATAAGTATATATATAATAAATTTAAAATAACAGAAAAATAATTTAATCATTTGAATTGAATATGTAAAATAATATATAAAATAATAAAGATGTTAGTAGAACAAATATATATAAATATATACATGAATTCTGTACACAATTAATTTTATATGTATGTTGTAATACATAAAAATTCAATATTGTATATTGTAATATAAGTATTATATAATTAATAATATGTAATAGTATTATACTAAATATAATTATAAGTTTGAATATATAATTTTTATATTAATATCACTATCATTACTTACTTTGTCATTATTGTTAATATTAATACTTATATTATTAATATCAAATAATTTTAAAATAAATTATGTATATATATATACCAAATTTGATATGTAAAAGTGATGATATTATTATTAATATTATCATTATCATTAAATAATACCAATATTATTATTAATAATAGGATTAGTATTATCATATTTATTATTATTATTAACATTAACATTTAAACCTATCTTTTATTTAAAACTTCCATTATTAATATTATCATATCAGTATTACTATTTTTAAGTATTATTTTGATATTATTATTATCTAGTATTATTACTAACATAATTGTTAGTATTATTAGATATTCGATATTATTTTTACAAATAATTTTTCTTATTATGTTACTATTAACATTATCAATATTATTAATATTAAAGTTACGAATTTCATATATATAATCAAATATATAAACAAATATATATATATAAATACATATATATATAAAATACAGTTATTTATATATATATATATATATATATATAAATATATATACAGATAAAAATATATAAATACTGATATATAGGTATATAATTATATATAATTATGTATTATATTCATAAAACCCTAAATCAGTTTTACATCACAATAAAACTATATTTGATTTTGTTTATGTCACTAAATTCATTACCTAATCTGTAACAATCGTACGAAGTTGTTGAATTTAAACATCTGCTTTTATATTTTTTCTTCTTCTGATTGCTACCTGCGTACCTCTTGTCTGTTAAAGGTGAAACTCGATTTCCATTGGCAATACAAAACAAAACTCAGTGATATCATTCATACTACTACAATAATTCGATTACCTTTTATATAAACTGCTGTAATCACTTGCAATTTAAAAAGCAAAAAGGAAAACTCTAGAAAAATAGTTCAAACACCCCTGTACTGAGTCATTTTGTCAAATGTTGGATTTCGAATGAAATTTTAAAATGTAGAAATGTAGTATTGTTAGAAATCTTTCAATTAAACGAACTGGAATGTTTCAAAGCTCAATTTTTCCTATCGACTTCAAATTTACGAGTCAAAGTTCGGTTGTCAAAAGTCAAAGAATTCGTTCATGAGAAAATTCGAATTTGTTTTGATAATTTAGATTAAATTGATGATCCAGATAGTTTACATGAACGATTTAACTTTTTTCGCGAAGGAAGCGTGGTCTAAAACTAACTTAAAATCGAAATTTAAGTTTGGGTTTCATTCGAAGAACAGCGTGATGATTTTTCAGTTATTAAAATTTTTATTTTATTTTATTTTATTTCACTGATTAATCTTCAAACGAAGGTACGAATTATTTCTGTTTCAATTTCACATTGTAAATCAATGTTTGTATTCGCTATTTTGATTTTTATTTGGCTCTGGTCGATTTGGGTAAGTGAAGAAGGAGAAGGAATTAAGGTATAGAAAATACGGGTTAAATACAATGGACTAGAGATTAATACCAGAAAAACACACATGGTCAGTTGGTTAGAGAATTGTGCGGGAGAGCGAGGGGTCTCGGGTTCGAGCCTGGTCTTGAGCAATTCTTTTTAGGATGGTTCTTTTAAAGGGTATACTACTTCCATTATTTTTATCTATTATTATTATTATTATTATTATTATTATTATTATTATTATTATTATTATTATTATTATTATTATTATTATTATTATTATTATTATTATTATTATTATTATTATTATTATTGTAGTTGATATTATTATTATTAATTATGATTAATGTTATTACAAGTATTATAATTATTATTAATACTAATATATGTATTATTATTAAAAATAGGAGTAGGATTATTATTACTATTATTATTATTATTATTATTATCACAAAAATAATCAAAGCTATTATTACTTTCATCAAATTTTAGTATTAATATCATTTATAAGCCTTAGTATAATTGTTAACATAGTTATAATTATTATTACTATTATTATCATTATTAATAGTATTATAAGTATTATTAATATCATTATTATTATTGTTAGTAAAAGTATTATTACTATAGGTATTATGGTTATTATTATTATTACTAGTATTAAAATTATTATTAGTATTATAATTATCATTATACGTACCATAGTCATTATTATGATTATTATCGTTATAAGTATTATTATTTATATTATCATGAGTATTATTATGTAATTACTAAAAATCGTTATCATAACTATCATTCACAGTAAAATTTATATTTTTTCATTTATCATCATTAATATCATTAATGTTATCATTAATAAAAATTATTAACATTATTATCTTATTAATAACATTAAGTATTATAATTATTATCATTTTATGACTATTAATATTATTTTGGTATTATTATAACTACTATTATTAATATACAAATGATATATTTAAATACATATAACATAACAAAAAATAATATTTTTATATACAAAATGAATATATGAAACATATACATACTATTAATATAAAAAGGATATAACTAATAAATTTATATATATATATTTGTTTGATTTCAATTATGTATATTAATAAATATACAAATGATATATGTTCGTGAATCCGAGGCCAACCATACACTTGTTCAATGTCGTCATATGTATTTTTACTACAAAATACAGTAGGGTGAGTTCATTTGATTCCCTTTTACTCTTTACATTTTTGGGACTGAGAATACATGCGCTGTTTTTATAACTGTTTCCTAAATGCTTTTTAAATATATTTTTAAACTGAGAATACATGAACTGCTTCTATAAAAGTTTAACGAAGTAGAAAAAAATATTCAAAACTACATTCTATGATAGAATTATTTGGATTCAGAGGTTCAATTTCTATAAAGATTATATTATCGACCATTGGTGAGATGATTTCGTCATTGCACTACGCGTTAGCTACCGATATGGTTCGATTTAGTAGCTAGTAACGGTGAGATGATTTCGTCATTGCACTACACGTTAGCTACCGTTTTAACTACCATCGGTGAGATGATTTCGTCATTGCACTACGCGTTAGCTATCGATGTATTGTATTGTATTGTATTATAGTTGACTTTGTAGTTGGTAACGGAGGGATGATTTTGCATTGCATACGCATTAGCCCCCGTTTCAGCTACCCTCGGAGGGATGATTTTGCATTGCGTACGCATTAGCCCCCGTTGTAAGAATTATATTGTATTAACTACCACGGTGAGATGATTTTTTCATTGCACTACGCATTAGCTACCGTTGGTGAGTTGTTTGAAAGGTTCTGGTGTTCTTTATATGAATAATTTTACAGCAGGAGTAGACCTGCACAGATTATTTTCTAATTATGAGTATCTTGTGGTCTATTAAACTATTGGAAATGATTATTTATGATAAACTAATGAACTCACCAGCCTTTTGGTTGACACTTGAAAGCATGTTTATTCTCAGGTATTAAAGAAATCTTCCGCTGTGCATTTGCTCATATTAGAGATATTACTTGGAGTCATTCATGACATATTTTAAAAGACGTTGCATTCGAGTCATCGAGTTCATCAAGATTATTATTAAGTCAATTATAGTTAGATATATTATGAAATGGTATGCATGTCGTCAACTTTCGATGAAATGAAAGTTTGTCTTTTAAAAACGAATGCAATGTTTGTAAAATGTATCATATAGAGGTCAAGTACCTCGCGATGTAACCAAATGTAATGTATTCATCCAGATGGATTAGGACGGGTCATGAAAGTTGGTATCAGAGCGGTGGTCTTAGCGAACCAGGTCTTGCATTAGTGTGTCTAACTGATAGTTGTTTAGATGCATTAGTGGGTCTGGACTTCGACCGTGTCTGCATGTCAAAAGTTTTGCTTATCATTTCGTGTCGAAAATTACCTGCTTATCATTCTTAGGGAATCACTTGCTTATCATCTTAAGTCTAGACACGTCTTACTGCATTTAGTACATCGATAGCGTATAGACAAGATTCATATCTTAGCGTATCTGTTACTATAGACTTTTCCTGACAGCTTCCGTAGATTCCTCCGTAACTTATGGGATTTTAGTATTATATATGCATATGTAAATCATGTATTGTAGGGTACTAATCTACATCCTATAATCTATTTCATATCGAAAATCTTTCATCTGATCGTACGAGATGGATCCCTCCACCAGTTCGAATTCCTCGGATTTCTGACAGCTATTCCGATATGGATTTCCACTCGAACTCCGAAAGCAGTGTAACCGGAATGGATCAACCAATCAGCCATCATCAATTCTTGATGAATTGGGGCTGAGTTCATAGTCGACTTAATCAATAGAGACACGAAGAAGGCGATCCTTTCCATCAACCAAATTCACCTGTTGGCAATGAACCTAAATCACTTACCGAAAAACCTGTCTGAACCACCATATTCACCCTCATTTCCAGGATATCACGCAATGATTATATGATACCCAAAATTCTAAACCTTATTTATTCACTCGTTCCAACCGACAATCATCCCGGAATAATAGAAGAAGTCAACGAATTTCGCGCTCGGATAGTGACTTTGGAGAATATGATGCAAAATTTACCAGCTTCAACAATATCACTGCACCAACATTAATATCAGTACCACCAATAACCCAAGTTCAACATCACACACCTCAACATCTCATTATGTACCTCGAGCATAATCATCAATCTGTGAATCGTTCTACATCATTTATCTTCGTTCGACATGGAGATTATGTATTCTCTAATATTTTAGAGATTACATATTCTTGTTCTAACGGTAAATCAAATGAGCTTAATATCGTATTGACTCATTAAATCCATGATTACATCTGAAGAAAATATATATGTATATATATTTTTTCATAAAGATTGTAATTAAAAATTCTTTCGTACAAACTATTAATGGTGAAAATATTTTAACGGGTAGGTAATACCCGAGGAATATTTAGATTTCACATTAATAAGTACACTTTACATTTTTTCAAATCTGATTCAACAGTCATTTACTATCCTACTCACATCCACAAATATATGAATCTGTTTACTAGAGAATAACCCTTTTCATTCAATTTCATATTTGGATTTTGACTTATCATAATCCAACAAGTGGCATAATGAAGAAAATATTGGACAAAATAAAATTTTTTTGAAACAAATGAATTAACTAATTGAAATTTTGTTAAGAATCCACGCTAACTGTTCCTAGCTAACTGTTAATACCTTATTACATTTTATTATCGCAATTTATTTATCGCAGTTTATTTATCGCAATTTATATTCTCACAATTTTATTTATCGTCATTTAATTTCTGTTATTTATTTTACGCACTTTATTTATCGTCATTTAAATACTGTTATTTACGCATTTTAAATATCGGGACACGTATACAATATTTTGACATATCATATCGACGCATCTATATATATTATTTGGAATAACCATAGACACTCTATATGCAGTAATGATCGAGTTGGCTATACAGGGTTGAGGTTGATTCTATAATAATATATATACTTTGAGTTGTGATCGAGTCTGAGACATGTACACGGGTCACGATACATATTAATTAATTCGAATATTATAAACTATATATGAATTATTGAATTAGTAACTGTGGACTGCTAACTGTGGACTACCAACATTGGACAATTAATATGAATTAAAATATTGATTATAACATATGAAACTAAAAAATTCTTCAAGTTTGCCACTTGATTTCATCTTAAACCTCACTTGTATCTTGACGATTATAATATGCGTTCAAACCTTTCATGATTTTTGAAAATACCTCAATCGAGAGGATGAACCAACCACACTTCATCTACGGAAGGAAAGAATTATGCATATAGTTATGCACATGAAAAAACTCTCAGAAACTGAGTAAACGTTTAACACGTATCTGTGCTAGCTCCTTTGACATTGTTATTACCGTAAATAACATTGCAATTCTTTTTCAAATTAGCTAATTTTGTCACAGCTCTCCAGCAAATCAACTTTGACTTTTTACTCGAATTAACCATATTATAACCTTGATATATAAATTTGCCTTCCGTCATCGTTACCGGGGAAACCGTTTATATCCCACCACATTAGCAGTAAACTTACCAACAACTTCATTGATCTTTGACCTTTCAGAAAATCATTATCTTTTTCGAAACCCTAGCATATACTCATCCACATCTTATAACGAGAATTACCACATCAATTACTGGGAATTAGCAATCACTATTTTGAAATCTCGCAGCATGTCTACATCAACAGTTATATGTATGCATATAACATTTATCTCTTAGAATTATGATCTTTCATTCTGAAATTCTGAACCGCACCCAGTTTAAGAATCAGTTCTCTGAAAGTAAAAAAAAAAGTGCGAATGAAGCAACAAAAACTGTAAACGACTTTAACAGTCGAAAGTGATGATAAAGAATAGTATGTTGACAAAGCTCGGAAAAGTTGAAACTGGAAAACGGATTGAGCAAACCAAGAAGGAGGCTGTAAAAAAATCACAAAGAATAAATCTGCCTTCAAAGAATCCAAATGATTCAGTATTTACTGAAGTCATTAACAAATACCTTACTCCTGACTCTAAACTCTTGCGGACAAATTTTCTTCATCAACCTTCGATCTTAGGAATTCCAAAATATCGTCATAAATATCTTCGATATTTCTGAAGATATTTTCATAACTATCCTTACCTGAAATCAGTTATCTTTTCACATTATCTGTATTACACCATAAAGGAAACTGTTTAGTTTCTATATTCTGTAAACCTTCAAGTTTAAAATATGAATGTTATTGAAGTAGTGTTGGGAACTGATGCATGAGTTAGTATAATATAATGACACTTGATCAACGTGATTATATTACAGTAAGTCATGCTGAGTTTCTAATGAAACGTGGTGATTCACAGACTATAACGTCATCATATGCCATGTTACACGACTCTTTCATTCTACTTAATCTCTAAGCATAGCACATAAATATTTTCGTTGATATTTATATTCTTCCGTAAATCCGACAGTTTGCTAATAAAACGTGCGATTTCATTTTCTTTATGATTAAAAGATTTCTTTAATTCCCTTGAATTCCGGGAATCAACCATGAATATGTCATCAGTTAAAACGAACCTACATTTACTCATTTCACTATTTTGTGATAGCTTCACTCGTACTCTTCACAAAATCAAATTTGTTTTATCTATATTACTCAATGATGATAAAACTCTATTTATCAACTCATATATGTCATGAAAACATTACTTATTGTTATCCATGACAACCTCAATCAAATTTCGGGACGAAATTTCTTTAACTGGTAGGTACTGTGACGACCCGGAAATTTCCGACCAAATCTAAACTTTAATCTTAATATGATTTCGACACGATAAGCAAAGTCTGCAAAGTTGAGTCTCAAAATTTTGGAACAGTTTACATAAATGCATTTACCCTTTTGACTACTCCGACGATTCACGAACAATTGTACGTAAATAAATATGTAAATATAAATATAAGTATATATATATAATAAATTTGAAATAACAGAAAAACAATTTAATCATTTGAATTGAATATGTAAAATAATATATAAAATAATAAAGATGTTAGTAGAATAAATATATATAAATATATACATGAATTCTGTACACAATTAATTTTATATGTATGTTGTAATACATAAAAATTCAATATTGTATATTGTAATATAAGTATTATATAATTAATAATATGTAATATTATTATACTAAATATAATTATAAGTTTGAATATATAACTGTTATATTAATATCACTATCATTACTTACTTTGTCATTATTGTTAATATTAATACTTATATTATTAATATCAAATAATTTTAAAATAAAGTATGTATGTATATATATATATATACCAAATTTGATATGTAAAAGTGATGAGATTATTATTAATATTATCATTATCATTAAATAATACCAATATTATTATTAATAATAGGATTAGTATTATCATATTTATTATTATTATTAACATTAACATTTAAACCTATCTTTTATTTAAAACTTCCATTATTAATATTATCATATCAGTATTATTATTTTTAATTATTATTTTGATATTATTATTATCTAGTATTATTACTAACATAATTGTTAGTATTATTAGATATTCGATATTATTTTTACAAATAATTTTTCTTATTATGTTATTATTAACATTATCAATATTATTAATATTCAAGTTACGAATTTCATATATATAATCAAATATATAAATAAATATATATATATATATAAATACATACATATATAAAATACAGTTATTTATATATATATAAATATATATACAGATAAAAATATATAAATACTGATATATAGGTATATAATTATATATAATTACGTATTATATTCATAAAACCCTAAATCAGTTTTACATCACAATAAAACTATATTTGATTTTGTTTACGTCACTGAATTCATTACCTAATCTGTAATAATCGTACGAAGTTGTTGAATTTAAACATCTGCTTTTATATTTTTTCTTCTTCTGATTGCTACCTGCGTACCTCTTGTCTGTTAAAGGTGAAACTCGATTTCCATTGGTAATACAAAATAAAACTCAGTGATATCATTCATACTACTACAATAATTCGATTACCTTTTATATAAACTGCTCTAATCACTTGCAATTTAAAAAGCAAAAAGGAAAACTCAAGAAAAATAGTTCAAACACCCCTGTACTGAGTCATTTTGTCAAATGTTGGATTTTGAATGAAATTTTAAAATGTAGAAATGTAGTATTGTTAGAAATCTTTCAATCAAACGAACTGGAAGGTTTCAAAGCTCAATTTTTCCTATCGACTTCAAATTTACGAGTCAAAGTTCGGTTGTCAAAAGTCAAAGAATTCGTTCATGAGAAAATTCGAATTTGTTTTGATAATTTAGATTAAATTGATGATCCATATAGTTTACATGAACGATTTAGAACTTTTTCCATGAAGGAAGCGTGGTCTAAAACTAACTTAAAATCGAAATTTAAGTTTGGGTTTCATTTTAAGAACAGCGTGATGATTTTTCAGTTTTTAAATTTTTATTTTATTTTATTTTATTTCACTGATTAATCTTCAAATGAAAGTACGAATTATTTCTGTTTCAATTTCACATCGTAAATCAATGTTTGTATTCGCTATTTTGATTTTTATTTGGCTCTGGTCGATTTGGGTAAGTGAAGAATGAGAAGGAATTAAGGTATAGAAAATACGGGTTAAATACAATGGACCAGAGATTAATACCAGAAAAACACACATGGTCAGTTGGTTAGAGAGTTGTGCGGGTGAGCGAGGGGTCTCGGGTTCGAGCCCGGTCTTGAGCAATTCATTTTAGGATGGTTCTTTTAAAGGGTATATGTGACGACCCGAAAATTTCCGACCAAATTTAAACCTAACCTTTATATGTTTCCGACACGATAAGCAGAATTTGTAATGTTGAATCTCAAAAAGTTTGGAACTACATTCATGTAATCAATTACCCTTTGACCGTGTTCGACGATTCACGAACAATTATGTGTATATAGATATGTATATATAATATATAATATTAACTGAAAACATTAACAAAGTATTAGATATATGATACTTTACATGAACGTATTTGTTTCGATATATTTATTGACAGAATTAAGAGATAATATCAAATGATTGAATTATCAGATACATTATGATATGATTACGGGGCAATGTTATGAGGTCCACTGTGATTTAAGAAATCTATTCTTTTTGACAATATTCGAAAAATGGTAAAGTGATCTTTAAGTAAGAACATGGAGTGTAAATAACTTAGATGTTGGATATTGACAAGTTAAGTAACTCGATATTTTTCATTAAGATAATTTCATAAGTTTATTAAACCTTTGGACTTTATCCCATGCTTCACCAACAGACTGTAATTTAAAAACTTGAAACCTATTATGAATATATATAATTCTACTTTTCTAAAATGTTTTATGGTATAACGATTTAAATTAATATTAAATATATTTATACGCATATTATACGTATATAGTTTTATACTTTTATTATTCTTTAACTTTAACTTTACTTTTACTTTACTTTTACTTTAATAATTCACTTTAATAATTCATACTTTAATAATTCACTTTAATAATTCATACTTTAATAATTCACTTTAATAATTCATACTTTAATAATTCACTTTAATAATTCATACTTTAATAATTCACTTTAATAATTCATACTTTAATAATTCACTTTAATAATTCAAAAATCTATTATAAATAGAATTCAAAAGTTTCATTATTTCATAGAAACGTGAAAATATATTTCTCTAACCTCTCTCAATCGAATTACATATATATATTTACTTAGTATTATTTCAAGATATTATTAGTATACATAAAATACTACGACGGAGTTATATTCAGACGATTTCAAAATAAGTTTTCAAACTGGATAGAGCTAAGGAAATTATGGGTTATAGCTATGGAGGTTATGGGTATTGTTCGAGGGTATTACTCGTGAGGTCAACCTAACGTTTATCATTTTCGTTGCGTCTACGTACTTTTCTGCAATATTGAATCACAATATTGATACGTGAGCATTCATATCTTATCTTTTATATATTAATAGTGTATCCCTGACTAGTGCTCAAGTATATATGATTATGCATGTTTGTATGTTTAGTTTCGTCGTTAAATAGTTTATGATAAATCAAGAATTTGATACATATGCTACTGAGATAAGGTATATGATATGCATGTTATTGAAAAGCTAAAGAAAAATTAATAACTTTTCATTTAGAAATCGTGTGGGTTCGATGAACGGATTAAAAGATATGGTCAACTGAATTATTATTAAAACGATTATTATAATTGTTATCAGTTGATGTTATTACTAAAATTATCTTTATTACTAAAAATTAATATTTTATTGAAACTATCATTTTATTATTTTTATCATTATTATTATTATCAATATTATTTTATCAAATAAATATGCGTACAAAGATATTTTTACCACACGTAATATAATTACATTAATAATACATACCACTATATTTTTATGATATTAAGTGAATTTTATAAATTTTATTACTTGAGATATATAAAAGTATATTTTTATCGTATATGAATTTAAATATAAATTTTTATTTATTAATAAATGACTTGTATTATTTAGTATAATAAGATCTGATAAATATATTTAAATATATGAAATGACTATATATAAGTTATATAATAAACATGTATAGATTTTGGAAGTCATTTTGGGTCAAGTTGACTTTTGTTGACTTTTGCATGTCGGTCTCGAGCATTAGGATTGTGATACACTACGACTTGACCTAAATTGTTAGACAGATATTGACCAACATATAAATATATATACTTAATATAGGTTCATGAATCCGAGACAAACCCTGCACTTGTTCAGTGCCGTCATATACATAATTGCTACGAAATACAGTATTGTGAGTTTCATTACTCCCTTTTTATATATATTTTTGGGCTGAGAATACATGCACTGTTTTATAACTGTTTTACGAAATGGACACAAGTACTAAAAACATATTCTACGTTGAGTTGTACCACTTTGCATATTTTTCCCTAATAGCTTGGTAACTACCATTTACATGCGGTATTGTAAACGCGAATCCTGTTGATAGATCTATCGGGCCTGACAACCCCAACCGGACTGGACGACCAGTATTCAACGGTTGCACAGTACTTCATTTCAGTGACTACACTTGGTACAGTGTAGTGAGATTTCATAATAAATGGAATATGCGACGTCGATTAAATGTTAAGTATGGTTACCAAGTGCTCAACCACTTAGAATATTTTTATTAAAACGTTTATGTATATGAAATCTTGTGGTCTATTACTATTACAGAAATGGTTGATTATGATAAACTAATGAACTCACCAACCTTTTGGTTGACACTTTAAAGCATGTTTATTCTCAGGTATTAAAGAAATTTTCCGCTGTGCATTAGCTCATTTTAAGGATATTACTTGGAGTCATTCATGACATACTTTGAAAGACGTTGCATTCGAGTCGTTGAGTTCATCAAGATTAATATTAAGTCAATTATAGTTGGATGTAATATGAAATGGTATGCATGCCATCAATTTTAGATGTAAAGAAAGTTTGTCTTTTAAAAACGAATGCAATGTTTGTAAAACGTATCATATAGAGGTCAAATACCTCGTGATGAAATCAACTATTGTGAATCGTTTATAATGTATATGAACGGGTCCTTTTAGTATACTACTTCCATTATTTTTATCTATTATTATTATTATTATTATTATTATTATTATTATTATTATTATTATTATTATTATTATTATTATTATTATTATTATTATTATTATTATTATTATTATTATTATTATTGTTGTTGTTATTGTTGTTGTTGTTGTTGATATTATTATTATTAATTATGATTAATGTTATTACAAGTATTATAATTATTATTAATACTAATATATGTATTATTATTAAAAATAGGAGTAGGATTATTATTACTATTATTTTTAATATTATTATCACAAAAATAATCAAAGCTATTATTACTTTCATCAAATTTTAGTATTAATATCATTTATAAGCCTTAGTATAATTGTTAACATAGTTATAATTATTATTACCATTATTATCATTATTAATAGTATTATAAGTATTATTAATATCATTATTATTATTGTTAGTAAAAGTATTATTACTATAGGTATTATGGTTATTATTATTATTATTACTAGTATTAAAATTATTATTAGTATTATAATTATCATTATACGTACCATAGTCATTATTATGATTATTATCGTTATAAGTATTATTATTTATATTATCATGAGTATTATTATGTAATTACTAAAAATCGTTATCATAACTATCATTAACAGTAAAATTTATATTTTTTCATTTATCATCATTAATATCATTAATGTTATCATTAATAAAAAATATTAACATTATTATCTTATTAATAACATTAAGTATTATAATTATTATCATTTTATGACTATTAATATTATTTTGGTATTATTATAACTACTATTATTAATATACAAATGATATATTTAAATACATATAACATAACAAAAATTTATATTTTTATATACAAAATGAATATATGAAACATATACATACTATTAATATAAAAACGATATAACTAATAAATTTATATATATATATTTGTTCGATTTCAATTATGTATATTAATAAATATACAAATGATATAGGTTCGTGAATCCGAGGCCAACCATATACTTGTTCAATGTCGTCATATGTATTTTTACTACAAAATACAGTAGGGTGAGTTCATTTGATTCCCTTTTACTCTTTACATTTTTGAGACTGAGAATACATGCGCTATTTTTATAACTGTTTCCTAAATGCTTTTGAGATATATTTTTGAACTGAGAATACATGAACTGCTTCTATAAACGTTTGACGAAATAGACACAAATATTCAAAACTACATTCTATGATTGAATTATTTGGATTCAGAGGTTCGATTTCTATAAAGATTGTATTATCGACCATCAGTGAGATGATTTCGTCATTGCACTACGCGTTAGCTACCGATATGGTTCGATTTAGTAGTTAGTAACGGTGAGATGATTTCATCATTGCACTACGCGTTAGCTACCGTTTTAACTACCATCGGTGAGATGATTTCGTCATTGCACTACGCGTTTGCTGCCGATGTATTGTATTGTATTATATTATAGTCAACTTTGTATTTGGTAACGGAGGGATAATTTTGCATTGCGTACGCATTAGCCCCCGTTTCAGCTACCCTCTGAGGGATGATTTTGCATTGCGTACGCATTAGCCCTCGTTGTAAGAATTATATTGTATTAACTACCACGGTGAGATGATTTTGTCATTGCACTACGCATTAGCTACCATTGGTGAGTTGTTTGAAAGGTTCCGGTGTTCTTCATATGAATGATTTTACAGTAGGAGTAGACCTACACAGATTGTTTTCTAATTATGAGTATCTTGTGGTCTATTAAACTATTGGAAATGATTATTTATGATAAACTAATGAACTCACCAGCCTTTTGGTTGACACTTGAAAGCATGTTTATTCTCAGGTATTAAAGAAATCTTCCGCTGTGCATTTGCTCATATTAGAGATATTATTTGGAGTCATTCATGACATATTTCAAAAGACGTTGCATTCGAGTCGTCGAGTTCATCAAGATTATTATTAAGTCAATTATAGTTAGATATATTATGAAATGGTATGCATGCCGGCAACTTTCGATGAAATGAAAGTTTGTCTTTTAAAAATGAATGCAATGTTTGTAAAATATATCATATAGAGGTCAAGTACCTCGCGATGTAACTAAATGTAATGTATTCATCCAAATGGATTAGGACGGGTCATGAAATACATAGCATTGTATATGTATATTTTATTTGCTAAAGGCTAAAAGCAGAAGTTACGCGAACTATAATCAATAGGCTTGGAATATTCGCTGAAGATAAAGATCGCGGATCAGTTTCTGCGCTAATAAAAGACTGCGGGTCATTCCGCTAAGTTTTCGTGGATAGTTAAACAGTCCGCAGACCTCGGATATTTCGAATACTATAAATAGGGAGATCGGCCTCTCATTTATAGGTTGTTGATTCTCTGCCATTTACCTGAACCTTTGTAATTTCTCTTGTGATCTTGCCCAAGGAACTTTACATTGCTTTCAAGGTGAATTATGCTAATTAACAATCAAGACCGGGTCGGGGTGGCTGATCACTTGATAGTTAAAGTGAAATACGATCATCAGGGCCCAAAATAATCATCAAACATCCCATCCTCCATCTCAATTTTATTGCACTCAATCCGTAACTAAGTAACTCATTAATTAGGGATTGATCAATCAAAGCGTATAGGAAATATGATTTTGATTATCACTATGGCATACTATCTTGGCATATTCCATACAGTACAAAGACACTCACTACTATTGGCCTCAACAGATGTTCCAGACATCATGCAGACTGTGTTCGCTATGCTTACTTGACTACTAATAGTACAGAGTCCATTAACGCACTGTCAGTTCATGCGAGGAAACTCCATGATATGGTACAATGCTTCTTGAATTCTTTAGAGCTTCAGTTCAACAATGGTTTTGGGAACATCAAAACACTGTTGATGGTTTAACAACACCTGTCACACCATATGCAGAGCATAAACTGGGTAAAAGAAATTGTAAGTCTCTTTCTTGGACTGTGAAATCAATATCAAAAGTTAAGTTTGAGGTAATGGATATGAAAAAAGGCGGTAAAGTCAATCTACAAGATAAAACTTGCACATGCAAACAATGGTAGTTTTCCGTCTACCTTGTGGACACGTAATGGTTGTAGCAAGGTATTTTGTCCTACGTGACGTTACTACCCACGTTCAGAAGTATTTCACCACTGAAACTTACAAGTCTGCATACATGGAAGATATTAACCCGCTAGATCATTTTTCTGAATCGATAGATTCAGGAAATCTACAAACCGTCCGACCGCCGTTCGTTAGAAAATGACAATCAGGTCAATTGAAGAGTACTGCTCGTATGCCGTCCCAAGGATAAGACAAAGACAATTTCAAATCTAAAATAAAATGCATCCGTTGTTTGGAATATGGACACACTATATCAACTTGCACCGCACATTATGATCTATCAGATCAAACACAAAATTCAAAGTCTAAGTCAAAAACGAAGGCAAAGTCGAAGGGTACGGGAAAGGGGAAGGGGAAGGGAAAACATGAAGAGTCATGCTCAACACAATTTTTCTTGACTTAAAATTTGAGTGATGATTAGCTTCTTCTTTGTGTTTTAAATGTGTTTAACTATCATGTATGTTAGGTATGTCTATTTGTGTGTTGTCTATTTAAATTTCATGTGTTTAAGTCTTTGTGTTTTATTAATAAGTTAGGTATGTTATATGTTTGTAATTTGTGTTATTTCTTGTGTAATAAATTGTGTTTTTATTCTTAGTCGACCCACTTAATGGTCGACTAAAATGCACATATAGTCCACTAATGATTCGACCAGGTTTAACATGCCAGTCGACTGAGTTTTTCGTGATAAGTCGGTCGACCACCATATCAATGTAGTCGACCAGTAATTAGCCAAAATGTTGGTCGACCACCTTAATAATTCTCTAGATCGATCAGGTAAAAGGGAGGTCGACCAAATTGTTGGTCGACCTAATGGTGTAAAAAGACAATTTAAAAAAAATGTATTTTGGACGAAAACTTTAAAAAAGTGTATTTTGGCGAATTTCTCAAACGTAATATATGCCATAAAACTCCAAATTCTGTTTAAAAGTAATAGATTGAGCGCCCATATTATCAATCTCATTTAACTTGCAAAGTAAAGGTAATTATTTAATGAGTTAATCATAGCCTTTAGGGCTATACTATGCATTATAAGTTATACATCAAGTTAGTCGACTAGGTGGTTTTCAAAAGTTAATGGTAGCTACAATATTTTAATGGAAAATACTAACGACAGCACTAAGTGCTGTCATTAGGGCTGTCATTAGCATTTTTCTATTTTAATTCATGTCTCAATTGCTAAGGGATGGGCTATAGATAGAAAAAACTCTTATTTAATACCAGTACTTTTTTTTAAAGCAGTAAACTTTATTAACTCAAATGAAAACAATACAATGTTTACAACTCGTAAGAAAACTCGCAAGACATTAGCTTTAATCCTATCCTCACAATGTTAACTAACGAGGCGTTGTGCTAACAATTTAAATAATGATACACTTAGGATTATGAAGCCACTCATGCCACTCAATCTTTTTTGATTTACATCTTTTCGAGATCCATTCAAACGATTTAACTTGTATTTCACATAGAGCAACCGAAGGTGTCCAACAATTGTTATTGAAAACCATTTGATTCCGATTCCACCATATGAGGTACCCACATGTCCAAAGCATAGCTTGCCATATCAAACAACTAACTTCCGTCATCGCAATACTTGGAGAAGCCGTGAACATTTCATTGATACTTAGTGAGGAAGCCATACGCAAACCCCACCAATCAAACACTTTAGACCAAACATCGAACGCGTGCTTACAAAATAAGATGGCGTGGTCAACTGATTCCACATCATCGTCACAAAGAGGGCAACGAATGGTGTGCAAGTCGTTCCCACACTTATCCAATTCTATCAGTGTTGGAATTCTTTTCTTTCTCGTACGCCAAACAAAGACTTCTACTTTTTTTTGGGAACAAATTTGTTTCGAATTGTATCCGCAAAATTTGACCCGACACATAAGAGTTTAGAGTCGAGCAGGCGCGATAATTCTTTTGTAGTGAAATTACCACTTTCGCCTAACTTCTAAACCCAAGAGTCTGGTTTATCACTTAATCTGATGTCCGCAACCAAATCGCATAGCTAACGAAACTGTCCTTCCCCTCGACCTGTCGGAACCCGAAGCCAATCCCACTGTCCGCCACCATTGAAGATGATTCTGTCGTTAACCGTCGCATTAGGGTCTCGGTCCAACCTAAAGAGTCTTCCGAACCTGTTTTTGAGGGTGGCCGAGCCCACCCAAATGTCTGTCCAGAACTTTGTTGTACACCCGTCACCTAATGATTTGCTGAAGGAGTCTTTAAACGTAGTACCGAAGGAGTCCATGATGTCACCTGCTTTAATGATATTTGCCCAAGTAGAGTTACAAGTGATAAGATTATGATTTCGATCCAAATTGAACCCTCCCGAGGGACCATAAATGCTCGAAATAACTTTGACCCACAAAGTGGTGGGCTCGGTTAAAAACCTCCACCACCATTTGCCGATCAAAGCCAAATTTTTTCTTTTTAAAGAACCCAAGTTTAACCCACCCTCCCCGTATGGTAAAAGAACCTCCTCCCATTTAACCCATGAAATTTTTGAGTCGTTCCCCGTCCCGCCCCAAAAAAAATTACATCTCACACTGATGTTATGCGAGGTGTATACGAAATAGTTATATTTTTACTACGAAATACTATTAAATACGATACGATTTTACACAAGTTATTTATTTATTTATAGAGTAGATATATCTAAACCTTGCTACAACACTATAGGAAGTGTACCTAATCGTACAGTAGTGTAGTTTTTAGTAAGTCCGGTTCGTTCCGCAGGGAGCTAGCCAAGTTTAACGCTATATATATTTTAAACTATATTTGTGTGTGTGTGTGTGTGTATATATATATATATATATATATATATATATAAGTAGTATTATTATTATTATTATAAAAGTGGGGTTTTTACCGTTTAGTGACCGGTTTGTCGATTTTATGTCTTAAGTCACAATTAAAACCTAATGTAAAATATTAAAAATAAATATAACTTAATTTAAAGCGTAAAGTAAATGACGATAATAAAAGTGTGATAATTTAAAGTACGATAATTAAAGATGCGATAAATAAAATGACAGAAAATAAAATTGCGATAATTAAAAAGTACGATAATTAAAAGTGCGATAAGATATAAAATAAAGGAATTATGCTTATTTAAACTTCCGTAATCATGATGTTTGACGTGTTGATTTTAATTTATTACCATGGGTTAATATTCCTTTGTCCTGGATTATTTGATATGTCCATACGGTTTTGTCCATAATAGTCCATCAGTCATAAATATAAAGTGCGAGGATCTTCGTCAAATTATCCTTATACCCGAAGTAAAATATTCCAACTAATTGGGGATTCGAACTGTAACAAGGTCTTAATACTTTGTTTAATGAATACACCAGGTTATCGACTGCGTTTAGTCCAAGGTTTTACTACTTTGTTAACAATTACACTAATTACCCTTGAATGTAATCCACCCCTGTTTTAATGAGTCCATTAACTATTAATCCATTCCCGTGTCTGGTCAAATGAACAATTATTTGTATTTATAGATATCCCGCTCACCGTACCCGATTAAGCGTATGTGGTTATTTATAGATACGTTAAATTATAACCTTTATATTAAATTAACGAGGTATCGTTTAGTTAATATAAAGCTCATTAATAGCCCATAGTCTAATTTCCACAAGTGTCGTTCTTTTGTCCAAACCCCAATTATGGTACAAAGCCCAATAACCCCGTCTTTAATATTTAGCCCAACATCATTATTACTTCGGTTTAAATAAGCATAATAATAACTTAGCTACGAGATATTAATTTAAAAAGGTTGAACATAACTTACAATGAGTATTAATAGCGTATCGTTACACGGACAAAATTTTGACTTACAAACTTAAAACATTCGCCACTATAACCTTATTATTATTAAATTTCAATTAAAATTAAAATTATAAAACATAAATATAAATATATATCGTAGATAGATAGATAGAAAAAGGTGTGTTATATTTCGGCCAGAAATTGTGAGATTTATAGGACTTGGCATGCTACAGGAAGCCATGCCACCGCATGGTTTTTGTGTCTCCAGGCCATGCGATCGCATGGCCAGCTGGATCAGACGACATTCACTTGTTTGCTAGTTTGCCGACGGTTTTTAATATATAATATAATATATATATATATATATATATATATATATATATATATATATATATATATATATATATATATATATATATATATATATATATATATATAATTTTAAGAATTATTTATATATTATATTATATTCATGTGCATAGTTAACTTGTCATTTTAGCTCCGTTACGTCACGCGTTGATAGTTGGTTCATGTCCCGGTTTTGAATTTTTGATCGTCCTTTCGTACGATTTAATATCTTGTACTTTGAGTTTTACGGCTCGTAATCTTGTAACTTTTAGACGTTTCTCATCATTAATTTGAACCTCTTGGATTGTACTTTGTACTTTTTGGCGTTTTGGTCATTTGCGTCTTCAATTCGTCGAATCTGTCTTTTGTCTTCACCTTTTAATATTTAAACGAATATCACTTGTAAATAGAACAATTGAAACTAAAAGCATGTCTTTCTTGAAGGATAATGCTATGAAATATATGTTCGTTTTTAGCATTATCAAATATTCCCACACTTGAGCGTTGCTTGTCCTCAAGCAATATAGAACTTGAACATAACTTTACTAGAATCACTTCTTTATTCTTCACACTTTGTACATCAGTGATTTTAATACGGCGGTATGAACAATGATAGTAACATTGTGGTTTACAGTCCCACATGACTATAAAAATTTAGATCCTTTAGGAAATTGGATCTTTATGAAAACATTTGATCTTTTGAAAATTCAATCTAGCTTTTACCCTAGATAAGTTTTCCGGAATAACCCTTCACCGGTGTTTGCAAACTATTTTTGTGGGTTTTGTGGGTTTCAGATTTGAAAATTTTAGCTCAAAACTTATGGTTTTGTGTCACCCACTTGCTAACCTTGTATTGGGAAAGCAATACGTCCAGTTTACTTGCTCCGTATATTACCTTTCGGTAAACTACCGTCCGGTTGTAAAGGAAAGCGTTGAACAAGCAACTGTTAAGACAATTTCCCGTGACATACTTTTAATTATGGTCTATATCGTGTCGGATGCAATTACTATCCTTTGTAGGAGCAATAGTAAAGATCACCCTATAGTTTTTCAGTCTGGCACAAGGTCCTGTCTTCGACCATGCTATGCAAACACCGTTCTTACGGTTGACACCCAATTTGGTTCAGGTGACCTAATGAATTCCAGGTGAATTCCTAGGATTTTACGTTCAATGGTAATGAACGCATTAAAAATGGGCTTTCAGAAAACAAATCGGTTTGTAATTTGATCAAAATATTTTCTCGTTCAAGCTCGAGTTTAGATATCATTGAATTCCATGAGTTTGTAATTCTCGATCTTTAAGGTCAATCCCAAGGATTGAGTAATATCAGGCTTAAAAGCTGATTTTTGATCTTTAAGGAGATTATCCTTTCTGGGGATCTGATTCATTAGTCTTATAAGCTAATTTGCACGGTGCCCCTATTGTACGAGACAGATCCTCTCATGGTTAGGATAAGTCTGACCACTTGGCGACCCTGTTTGATGCTGAGGCCAGTGGATTTCCAGCTGATTTTCGAGAAAACTTTTCAAGGTTTTTCGTAGACTCTACAACTGGTCTGGACGACAACTTCCTGACCTAAATCAAGAAGCGCGTGTCTTTTTCTCGGAAGACTTTACTTCCTTTTAAATTCCATTTATATTACAATAAACTGGGTAAAACTGATTAATATCGTCCAAAACAAAAGTACCTTCAATTATTTGTACAAAAATATGTGATATATGTTCTAAATAACTTGATAAATTTTTCCCACACTTGGCTTTTTATTTTCCTTTCTTTGCATTTTTATTCTCCTCTATTCCATTTTAAATGAATTCAAGCATTTTGGGTTGTTTCTCAATTTATGTTCTTTCTGAGGAAACAATAATTTCGGTGTTAACACCTAATTTTATCGTTCATAAATATGTATAAACATGATTTTGAATTCATTTATTTGAAAATTTTTAAAAATTTTACTAGAATTGGGTAGTCAGTATATAAGACTAGGGCTGTTCTTTATTATCAGAGAGCACTAGATTCTAATACAACTACTGCGTTACTAGTATTTTTAATGGTAACCAAGTGTTTAAATTAAAATTTTAAAACCCAAAAGAATTTAACCCCTTCTCACACTTAAGATCTTGCAATGCTCCCATTTGCAAGAAATCAGTAACAATTTAAATTATTGAGGGTGATTAGCGTAGAAAAATGATTAAATTTTACAAAAGTTTCCAAACATATTGTTGTTTATGTTGAATGATAAATGGTGCACATCATTTGTTCATTCCGTCTATTGTTACATCACACTTGTTTTTCTTTTTGTCGTCAAAATTAATAGCTTTTGCTGAACTTAATGCCAGTCTTTGAAAATGCGTTGTTTTACCCTGTTGTGTACATGAGATAAAATACATACAATACAAATATAAACATGCATGGTAATTTGAAATGGGACTTAATATCCCACTTTCAAATTACAAAAATGAAATATTAGTACAAAATAATAAAAATATTAAACATTACATTAAAGTATCAAAATATTAAATGTTTAGCATAAATAGATAAAAATAATAAAAGAGAAGACATCACCAATGGAACACTATTGATTTGGATAGGGGTTCCAGTTCATATCGTCATTCGGGTTCCATGGTTGGTGATAGGTATTCTGGTAGGCTTGATTGGGGTCGTACAGGTCATAGGGTGGTCGCATGTCAGGCTGATGTGGTGGATAGTAAGCAGGCCGAGTCGGGATGTAGTTATTTGGTACCTGATATGATAGCTGGCTCATGATTTGGTGCTGATGAACTTGCCAGCTATCGTGTTGGTGTCACCTGGAAGTCTCATACTCATTCGTGGCTTGCCACTGCTCATACCGACGATGCCTATCCTCATTAGTTATTTTTACCTCATCTATACGCTGGAAAACGTCAGTAGCACTATCCCTAATAACATCCCTAATGTCATCCGCTTCCTCCATCTCATCATCCGACCCCTCTCTACCTGTGGATGGCGGCCCTGATATGGTATTGCCTGATTGCGTCTCCTAGTCAATACCTTTGCACCTTGATAGACTTGCAAACCTAAAGTCTCGTCTTATTCCCTAGCCACCATCATTGAACCCCCTTGTTCCCTATCTACACCTAAATACTCTCCAATGAGAGTAACAAAAATACCTCCTCCTATTATTCCCCCTTCCTGTATACCTTCCACCATTTTGGACAGATAAAAACCAACACAGTAGGGGATATTAACAAAGCCTCTAGTGTCTCGAATGCACTTAAGGTAAAATTAATCGTGTAAGGTCATTTTCTCCTTGTTGTTACCTCTTTGTGTAATCGAGTTTTCTAAGAATTGATGTATTATATGAAGCTCGGCTTTATTAATATCTAAATAGGAGTGTCTTCCTCCCCACATAAACACATTAAAATTTGACATACGCCTCTAGATGGCGTTAGCGTCAAAATTTCTATCTACCCGCTCACCATGATAAATCAAATTTGTAAAATCAGGTGATAGTAATTCAGCGGGAGTGTAAATCTGTAAAGCCCTGGCCATGTCCAGCATGGACATCCTGTACATCCTACGGCCAAGTAATAATCTAAGAAAACTCTTATCGTCTAACCTATCTACATCCTTATTAAAAGCTATAGAACTCATTAGCTCAACACACCACTCTTTATATACAGGCCTACGAGTGGTAAATAAATGTTCCCAATTAGTAAAAGAAGAGCTGCCATACCTTTGGATTAGATGCTGCCTAACTGGGTTAGCTAGGTGGACCCTTTCCAAAGGCTCCCAATCTATTACCCTTGGTACTTCTACATTTTTTGTCCAAAGCTTAAATTTGTTACTTTGGTACGTCGGGTAATCTCTCCAACTTCTATCAATCCTTAAATTAGGATGCAACTGTTCTTCATGAATTGTTGGGTGTTCTATTATATGGTGAATGGGAAATACTACGTAGGTAATAAAAAATTGTGGCTCCGGCTCATAGTATGGCACGTGTTAATCATAATGTTGTTGTTGTTCAGGTTGTTGTTTCGGTTCGTGATATTGCATCTCTGGCTGTGGTTCCGGATCAGGTTGCCTAGAAGATGATGCACCATCCGTATCTGGATTTCTCTGCAAAACACATTAAACACAAAATTTGTGCATCAAAATATGCATTATTGTTAGCAAAATAACAAATTAAAACAATTACAATAACATGTTTAATCCATATTAAACTTATACTCATTTTCATATTTTTATCAATTCTACACTTTTTCAAATAAGCATATATGAAAATGTTTACAAAGTTCATAAGTGTTCAACTCAAATAACATGTCAAAATAATCATTACTAGCAATTAAACAAGTTTCAAATGGCATTTATATCAAATTAATCAAGTTCATGAATTTATACTTAAAAAGTCTACTTTAATTCTCAAAAATCATGTTTAGGATCAATGTTTGGATCATTTAGCTACCTAAACATGTTACACTACTTAATTTAGCAATAATTCATAACAAAAATCGGCCATAACCTGTTTATATCAAAAAGCCCAAATTGCTCAAGAACACAAACCCTAGATTTCTAAAACTTTTGAAGTTTTTGGCTTCAAATCATGACAAATAGCATAAATCTAGGTTATACATGCATAATATACTAACAATTTAACTCTAATTACACTAAAAATTAACAAAATTAAATTAGGTAAAATAGTGATAATTATCACTAAAACTGAGAAATTTAAGAGTTTAGGGTGAAATTTTTACCTTTTTGCTCCCCCATCTGAAGTAAGGCATGATTATAGCGGATTATTGCAAGAAATTTGGTGAAAAATTGGTGATTTTAGAGTGGATTTGGGTGTGTGTTCGTATGTATGTGTGTGTGGAGTGAGGAGCAGAGACCAGCTCGCTGCTCTTTTTGTTCCTGACCAGCATTTGGTCCCCATGTTACCGCATGGTATTGAAGCACAAACCCCATGCGATCGTATGGGGTGTATTTTCCTTTTTTTTTATAAAAGAATTTTCTTATGAAACAATTAATTAATTTTAAAATTTTGTTTTCTTTTAGAATGATGGCGTTTCGGATCGTTGTCCTAGTTCGTCCCTCGACAAAATTTTAAAATTTGTCATTTTAAAGCGATTGTTTTAAAAGCAAAGATTTTTGGGTTTTTTAAATGTTTTTGGCATACTTTAAATCAATAAGATTAAAAATAATGATAATAAAATTTCTTGTCCCGCTCTCGGGTAAAGCAATTTCGGTTCAACGGCCTAGTCTTCAACTCACGAAGAATTTTTAGAAATCACATTTTTAACTTAATGAAATAAAGTACGTTTTTGTTTTTAAATTCACACCAAACTTAAATTTAAAATGCTTAAAATTAAAAATTCATATTAATATTATTAATATTTTTATACATTAATTTTACAAACTAATATAGAAAATATTAATTTTTAAAATATTTAAAAACTTAAATATATTGATTTAAAAAGATTTACAATATTAATTTAATATTTATATATTAATTTTAAAAACAAGATAAAATTAAAATTAAAAATCTTTTTGGTCTTTTATCCCACTTTAATCAATCAAATATTATCAAAAATATACGCCCCTCTTTTGGGTAAAGTAATTTCGGCTATTTTACCTAGTTTTACTCCTGACGAATTTCTGAAATATTTTGAATTGATTGATTAAAGATATTTATACCTTAAGAATAAACGGTAAATTTTGCAGTGATGTAATAAATTTTTGTATGATATCAATAATTTCGGTTTCGCATACCTAATTTTATTGAATATCAATTTAATACTTTATAGCGAACGATTCAGCATTTATTATCAAAAGGTTAAAAGCAATAAAATAGAATAAAAACTGTACATACTTACCTGTGAGATAGAATTCTGTAAGACCCTAATCTTCATTGTACAGCAGAGTAAATAGGGCACATGAAGTGTGGGTGACCTTGTATATTAAAACAGAGGTCAGAGGGCGAACTGAGCAGGGTGCGCTCAGCGCACACTTAGGGGTGCGCCTGGCGCACTCCTCACTGTAGCCGGGTTCTGTTTGTTTTATTCAGATATATTGATGGGCATTTTGGTAATTTCACTTGTGGACGAGTTGGAGGCCAGTAGGTCAGATCTTGGGGTATCATTCAATCCATTTTCAACAACCTTATCTTCTTCACTTTAATTTTGGAGAGAGAGTGTGATTTCTTGAGTGAGAAAGCTTAAATCCAAGAGGAAGAAGTTGTTCTCGGGCCAAAGTGCGGTATTAAAGTTGTTCATCTACTCGCTAGCTACGTTGTGGTTGTAGTGGTACTCGGCTTGGAAGCATTCGGAAGTATAAAATCATCACTAAATCGTTGAAGTGAGTGGAATAATTATATATGTATGTATATGATTTATTTGCTTGTGGGGTATGGGTTAAAGTTCGATGTTGACGATACCATATCCTAGAGTATATTGTTGGTACGTTTTGATGAGGGTTTAAGTTCGATGTTGATGATACCTCATGTATGGATTTAAAGTTCGATGTTGACGAAGCCATACCGCTATTATAGTGAAATTCGATGAGGGTTTTAAGTTCGATGTTGAGGATACCTCATATGTTGGTTTAAGTTCGATGTTGACGATACCACATTTATTGGGACGAATGGGAATTAAGTTCGATGTTGATGATACCATTCATTGAGCTAGCCTTGGGATTCGAATACTAATGGATGTTGTGAACATCAATGCTTATGTATTGTGTTGTAGCATATTGTATTGTTGCGTTATATGATATTGTTATACGAGCTTGTGTTATCGAGGACTTAGCGTTAAACATTACAATGGTATGCTAATTATGTTGCTAGTAGGTATACGGATTTGTTGTAAGTGTGTGTAAGTAAGTAAGTTATATATATATATATATATATATATATATATATATATATATATATATATATATATATATATATATATATATATATATATATATATATATAATTATTGCATTCACTAAGCTTTAGCTTACCCTCTCGTTGTTTATCATTTTATAGGCTCGGGCGTTGACAAGGGTAAGGGTGTACGGTTGGATTAGAGATTCCCGCTTGTTTGATAGGGGACGCTTTTGGATGTGATAGCTTTTGGAGTTTGACCGAGATTTGGGTAGTTTAACCCCAAACACCATGCTCTTAGTGTCGTTTGGAATTTAAACTAATGTGGTCGAAACTCGTGTTTTGTATGAAACTCGTAAAACGGCCGATGTGGGCCCCGTTTTGTAAAACTCATTTTATTATTGAATTATGTGAGTTTTAACTATTATGACATGTTGTGAAAAGCATTTCGTCTAAATATGTCGGGAAGTGGGAGATCTTTATTTGAAAAATTGCCAAACCAGACAGAACTGAAAACTGACCTGTGCGCGCCGCGCACCCTGAGGTGGTAAGCGTGGCGCACTCCACTGTAAAAAAAAAAAAAAAAAATTTTTGTTTCGCGTATTTGGTTGGTTATTGGTTTGGGTTGTTACAAGTGGTATCAGAGCATGGTCTAAGGGATTTAGGCGACTTGAGATAGGTGCCTAGACTTAGACTTATTTGTGTATGCGCTTTATGTGGGACTTGTAGGAGACGGGTCGGACCGGGAGTTGATTAGTGCTTAGGTTTATGTGAATTAACCTTGCACTAATTGTTTTATGTTGTTTTAGCGATCATCAGGCGAGATAGGCGTTGTACTAGCAAGTTAATGCGACGTGCTCGCGTAACAACGATTAGCTACCATTGTTACGGGTTCAAATCGTGTCAAACAAGCGATGTACGACGATTGTTGAGCAAGATGAGGTAGTGTGGTGTAGATGTATATACATATGTGTTAAGTCCTTTCGTTTTGTGCTTAATTTACTTTGTTTTATAGAATGAAGATGAGAAATGGACACGACACCAATGACGGAAGTACGAGTGAGGACGTCGAACTCACGGTCAAGGTCGAGGCCATCTTTAAATGGCTAAAAAAGGACTTTCTTGACTATGTTCGAAAGCTTTTCCAAGAGTCGGTTGATGAACAAGTGACCGAAATGATAAATGAACGAATGAAAGCCGTAATAGAGGAGGCTTTGGAAGCTAGAAACATTTATCCTCGAGGTGAAGGGGGTGAAGGTAATGGTGGGGGTGAAAGGCGGGACTTCCACTACAAAAATTTCAAGGATACTCAACCTCCGATGTTTAATGGGGTGAGGGATCCATTGAAGAGCACTTGTTAGATTTCCGATATCGAGGGAGCTTTCCGTACCGCGGAATGTCCTCTCGAGAAGAAGACGAGGTATGGGTCTAGCATGTTGCGCGAAGAAGGCAAGTTGTGGTGGGACGATAAAATCAAATTATATGGTGAAGAGCAATGCATGAGCTTGACATGGGAGGAGTTTAAGAAGGAATTTTTCCAAGAATACCGAACTTCTTTCGATCTTGATAGAATCCGGGACGAGTTGCACAATTTGCAACAAGGTTCAATGGACTTGGTCACTCTCAAGTCTACCTTCTTAGCAAAGACTCGTTTTTGTCCGGAATATGTTGGTGACGATCACAAGCTAATGAAAGATTTCTACTGTACCATGAATGATGAGTATAAGGGTAAGATTAGTCAAGGAGCGGCTAAGTCATTTGAAGAGTTACTTGAATTGGCTCGGGGTTTTGAGCTGGAGGTTCCAAGAAAAAGCTATTTCACTTTTTCTAAAAGAAAGTTTGAAGGTTCTAGTCATTCTAACTTTTCCAACAAGAAGAACAAGAACAAGAAGGGTTCCGAAAGTGTAAATAGTGTGAAGAAGGGAGGTTTCGGGAACTTTATCCCTACTTGCTACAATTGTGGGGTACGAGGTCATTTGGCTCGGGATTGTACCAAGCCTCCTTCAACAAACAAGCTCACTTGTTTTAATTGCAACAAAGAAGGACACCGAAGGTCGGAGTGCCCCGACTTGAACACCGATCATGCTAAACGGTTGGAGAAAGCGGCGAGCACGGCTAGGGGTTGCAACTATTTGATGACGAATGAGGAGGCCAAGCAATCCAACGAAGTCGTTTCAGGTACTTTCATGGTTAACTCTAATCCGGCACGAATCCTATTTGATAGTGGTGCCAATTTACTGTTTGTTTCTCCAAGATTCGTGCCTAAGTTGAATAAACTGCTAGCTAAGTTAAGTCATCCGGTAGAAGTTGAAATAGCGGATGGCAAGATGGCGCTAGTGGTTGATGTGTGTAAAAATTGTAATGTTGTGTTTGGTGCCGAAAATTTTAAAATCGATCTCATTCCGATGACTTTGGGTGATTTTGATATCGTCGTTGGTATGGATTGGCTCGATCATAATAGAGCCGATATTGCATGCCATGATAAGTTAATTCGGGTAAAAACCCCAAGTGGGGGAGAGTTAATTATTCACGGTGATAAACGAAGAAGACTTGTGCCGATATGCACTTTTGCACGGGCACGTCGTTTCCTTGTTAGTGGTGGCATGGCTTTTCTAGCCCATGTTGTTGATACTCGAGATGAGTCACCCTCCATTCGTGAAATTCCGGTGGTAAATGAGTTTGAAGACGTTTTTCCGGATGAGTTACCGGGTGTTCCGTCGAAAAGACAAGTTGAATTTCGCATTGAGTTAGTTTCGGGAGCTACTCCCATTGCTAAAACTCCTTATCGTTTAGCGCCGACGAAAATGCAAGAGTTGTTAAATCAAACCCAGGAGTTGCTTGAGAAGGGTTTTATTCGACCGAGTGCTTCACCATGGGGCGCTCCGATTTTATTCGTAAAGAAGAAAGATGGTAGCATGCGGATGTGCATCGATTATCGGGAGTTGAACAAAGTGACGATCAAGAATCGTTATCCTTTACCTAGGATCGACGATTTGTTTGACCAACTCCAAGGTGCAACGTATTTCTCCAAAATCGACCTACGGTCCGGCTATCACCAAATGCGGGTCCGGGAGGAAGATATCGAGAAAACGGCTTTCCGAACGCGTTATGGGCATTTTGAATTCATAGTTATGCCTTTTGGTCTTACGAATGCACTGGCGACATTCATGGATCTTATGAACCGAGTGTGCCAACCTATGTTGGACAAGTCGGTAATTGTGTTCATTGACGACATACTTGTCTATTCAAAGAGTATGAAGGAACATGAACATCATTTGCAGAGTGTGTTAAAGACGTTGCGGAAGGAGAAGTTATATGCTAAATTCTCCAAATTTGAATTTTGTCTAAGGGAAGTTCAATTCCTTGGCCACATCGTGAACAAGGACGGTATTCAAGTAGATCCGAGGAAGATAGAGACGGTAAAGAGTTGGGGCAACCGACTACGCCTACGAAAATCCGAAGTTTTCTCGGATTGGCCGGTTATTATCGTCGATTTATCCAAGACTTTTCTAAGATCGCTTCTCCATTGACGAAATTGACAAGAAAGAACGCAAGATTTAATTGGGAGAACGAGCAAGAAATTGCTTTTCAATTGTTAAAAGAGAAGTTATGTCAAGCTCCGGTGTTAGTGTTGCCGGAAGGTGTGGAAGACATGACGGTTTATTGTGATGCTTCTTTAAATGGGCTCGGGTGTGTTCTAATGCAAAGAGGTAAAGTCATCGCTTATGCCTCTCGACAATTAAAGGAACACAAAACGAGATATTCGACTCATGATCTTAAGTTGGTGGCAGTTGTGCATGCGTTGAAAATTTGTCGCCATTATTTGTATGGTGTCAAGTGTACGATTTATTCGGATCACAAGAGTTTGAAACATCTTTTCGATCAAAGAGATTTGAATTATCGTCAACGTAGGTGGATGGATGTGGTAAAAGATTATGATTGTGAAATACTTTATCATCCGGGCAAGGCGAATGTGGTCGCGGATGCGTTAAGTCGAAAGAGTCACCACCCGGCGTTACGATTAGGATTGTTACGTATGATTATTACTAACGATTTTCTTGAAAAAATTGGTGTGATTCAAATTGAAGCTTACGTTCACAACAAGCATGCGGAACGAATTGTGGGGCAATCGGAATTCATTACTATGGGTTCGCGTGATTTGTTGTCTTTTCAAGGAAGAGTGTGGGTGCCTAAGATGGGTGATTATCGACAAGTGCTACTTGATGAAGCACATAAGTCAAGGTATTTAATTCATCCGGGCGCGACGAAAATGTATCTTGACTTAAGGAAAGATTATTGGTGGCCGGGCATGAAACGTGATGTTGTAAAGTATGTTGAGCAATGTGTCACGTGTTTTGCAAGTTAAAGCCGAACACCAAAAGCCATATGGTAAGTTACAACCGTTGGAAATTCCGAAATGGAAATGGGAGCACATTACCATGGATTTCATTACAAAATTACCAAAGACGGCGAGAACCCAATTTGATTCGATTTGGGTGATAGTTGATCGATCGACGAAAAGTGCCTTGTTTCTTCCCATTCGGGAAGCTATATCATCGGAGACTTTGGCTAAATTGTTTATAAAAGAGGTAGTCGCTCGACATGGGGTTCCTATATCTATTATTTCGGATCGAGATACCCGTTTCACATCTCGGTTTTGGGAAAAGTTTCACGAAGATATGGGTACATAATTGAAATTGAGCACGGCGTATCATCCTTAAACGGACGGTCAAAGCGAACGTACGAATCAAACTTTGGAGGATATGTTACGGGCGTGTATTATTGATTTCAGTGGTAGTTGGGATGAGCACTTACCTTTGGTGGAATTCTCGTACAATAATAGTTATCATACTAGTATCGGGATGCCACCTTATGAGATGCTTTATGGGCGAAGGTGTCGAACTCCGATTTGTTGGGGTGAGATTGGTCAAAAAGAAATCGGGAGTACCAATTTGGTCTAAGAAACGAATAGCAAGATTGATATGATTCGGGATCATTTGAAAAAGGCTCAAGATAGGCAAAAGTCGTATGCTGACAAGCGTAGACGAATGATCGAATTTCAAGAAGGTGACATGGTGATGCTTAAGGTTTCGCCATGGAAAGGTGTTATTCGGTTTCGAAAACGGGGAAAGTTAGCTCCTCGATTTATTGGGCCATTTAAGGTTTTAACTTGTGTTGTTGAAGTTGTGTATCGTTTGGAATCACCCGAAGAGCTCATTTGGATCCATAATACATTTCATGTTTCCCATCTCCGTAAGTGTCTTGCGGATGATTCATCTTGGGTACCGTTAGACGAAATTGAGCTAAACAATAAGTTAGAATATATCGAGGAGCCGATTGCCATACTCGATGAGAAGGTCAAAAGGTTGAGACATAAAGAGGTTAGGACTTTTAAAGTTCAATGGCGTCGTAGTAAAGGTTCCGAGTTTACTTGGGAGCCCGAAGAATTCGTGTTGGTTTATCTTCCATCTTGTCATGCGGCTTGGATCCCGAGGACGCGCTCCGATTCAAGTGGGGTAGAGTTGTAAGACCCTAATATTCATTGTACAGCAGAGTAAATAGGGCACATGAAGTGTGGGTGACCTTGTATATTAAAACAGAGGTCAGAGGGCGAACTGAGCAGGGTGCGCTCAGCGCACACTTAGGGGTGCGCCTGGCGCACTCCTCACTGTTGCCGGGTTCTGTTTGTTTTATTCAGATATTTTGATGGGCATTTTGGTAATTTCACTTGTGGACGAGTTGGAGGCCAGTAGGTCAGATCTTGGGGTATCATTCACTCCATTTTCCACAACCTTATCTTCTTCACTTTAATTTTGGAGAGAGAGTGTGATTTCTTGAGTGAGAAAGCTTAAATCCAAGAGGAAGAAGTTGTTCTCGGGCCAAAGTGCGGGTATTAAAGTCATTCATCTACTCGCTAGCTACGTTGTGGTTGTAGTGGTACTCGGCTTGGAAGCATTCGAAAGTATAAAATCATCACCAAATCATTGAAGTGAGTGGAATAATTATATATGTATGTATATGATTTATTTGCTTGTGGGGTATGGGTTAAAGTTCGAAGTTGACGATACCATATCCTAGAGTATATTGTTGGTACGTTTTGATGAGGGTTTAAGTTCGATGTTGACGATACCTCATGTATGGATTTAAAGTTCGATGTTGACGAAGCCATACCGCTATTGTAGTGAAATTCAATGAGGGTTTTAAGTTCGATGTTGACGATACCTCATATGTGGGTTTAAGTTCGATGTTGACGATACCACATTTATTGGGACGAATGGGAATTAAGTTCGATGTTGACCATACCATTCGTTGAGCTAGCCTTGTGATTCGAATACTAATGGATGTTGTGAACATCAATGCTTGTGTATTGTGTTGTAGCATATTGCATTGTTGCGTTATATGATATTGTTATACTAGCTTGTGTTATCGAGGACTTAGCGTTATACATTACAATGGTATGCTAATTATGTTGCTAGTAGGTATACGGATTTGTTGTAAGTGTGTGCAAGTAAGTAAGTTATATATATATATATATATATATATATATATATATATATATATATATATATATATATATATATATATATATATATATATATATATATATATATATATATATATATATATATATATATGTATAATTATTGTATTCACTAAGCTTTAGATTACCCTCTCGTTGTTTATCTTTTTATAGGCTCGGGCGTTGACAAAGGTAAGGGCATACGGCTGGATTAGAGATTCCCGCTTGTTTGATAGGGGACGCTTTTGGATGTGATAGCTTTTGGAGTTTGATCGATATTTGGGTAGTTTAACCCCAAACACCATGCTCTTAGTGTCGTTTGGAATTTAAACTAATGTGGTTGAAACTCGTGTTTTGTATGAAACTCGTAAAACGGCCGATGTGGGCCCCGTTTTGTAAAACTCATTTTATTATTGAATCGTGTGAGTTTTAACTATTATGACATGTTGTGAAAAGCGTATCGTCTAAATATGTCGGGAAGTGGGAGATCTTTATTTGAAAAATTGCCAAACCGGACAGAACTGAAAACTGACATGTGCGCGCCGCGCACCCTGAGGTGGTGCGCGTGGCGCACTCCATTGTAAAAAAAAAATGTGTTTCACGTATTTGGTTGGTTATTGGTTTGGGTTGTTACAAATTCGCAGAGACCTGCTTTAGCCGACTCATAGGAGAGTCGTGTGATTTGGTTCTCCATAGCTACATAAGCGTAACCTCGATTCTTCAATAACTTTTCTTCTAAACATATGAACGGTCATTCTCTGCATAGAGTAACAAATTTGGTATTTGAATATGTTTGATTGTTCGAACATTTACCTTCGTGTGACCATTTTCCGCATTTATGACATCTTTCAAGGTGTCGTGCTCTTCTTATTGTTGCGGATTTTGATTTTCCTTTACCAAAATGTGTTTTATGATGATTCTTCCTGAGTTCTTTCTTTACTTCGTCCATTTTTCCTCTTATGAATGATACCAGTTCACTCGGGAAGATGTTATTATTACGTTTAGTAATCATAGCGTGTAGTAGTAAACCATGGTTCAGATCAAAGGAATTCTTCATCTCGTAAAACCTAAAAGAAATACAAATTCAGAATGGAGGGAGAAGACTAGTTCTTTAGGGTCTGCTAGGGAAAGACCATTCGGATTCCATTCTCGAGAACTACACGAAAATAGAAAATCTAACTCTAACAGAAATATATATTATCCTTAAAAAGACTTGATTCTCCCCACACTTAGTTAGCTGTGGTGTCGAAATTCTGATTAACTTCGTTTTCAATTTCCATTGGACCATGTATGTAATGTTTAACTCTGTGACCATTAACTTTAAATTCAATCCCATTTGAATTTATCAACTCTATTGTTCCATATGGGAAAACTCTTTTGACTATGAATGGTCCAGACCATCTTGATTTCAATTTTCCAGGAAATAGCTTGAATCGTGAATTGAAAAGAAGAATTCTGTCTCCTTCTTTAAATTCTTTTAAACTTCTGATTCTTTTATCATGCCATTTCTTCGTTCTTTCTTTATAGATTAACGAATTTTCATATACTTCATGTCTTAATTCTTAAAATTCGTTTAGTTGACTTAATCTTAGACGTCCGGCTTCATGTAAATCAAGATTACATGTCTTCAAAGCCCGAAATGCTTTGTGCTCAATTTCTACTGGAAGGTGACATGCATTTCCGTAAACGAGTTTAAAAGGTGTGGTTCCAATTGGAGTTTTGTAGGCTGTTCTAAAAGCCCAGAGTGCATCCTCCAATTTCATGGACCATTCCTTCAGATTTGATCCTACGGTTTTTTCTAGAATACGTTTTAATGCTCGGTTGGTATTTTCAACTTATCCACTTGTTTGTGGATGATAAGCGGTTGAGATTTTATGAGTTACTCCATATCTTTTAAGAACTTTCTCAAGTTGATTATTGCAAAAATGAGTACCCCGATCACTTATTAAAGCTTTCGGTGTTCCGAACCTTGAAAAAAATACGTTTTAAGAAGTTGACTACAACTCGTGCATCGTTAGTTGGGAGAGCTTGTGCTTCCGCCCATTTAGATACATAATCAATGGCAACAAGAATGTAGAGATTATTATGAGATTTTGGAAATGGACCCATAAAGTCAATACCCCAAACGTCAAATACTTCACATACTTGAATGACATTTTGTGGCATTTCATCATGTTGACTTATTTTTTCGGCCCTTTGACAAGCATCACAGGATTTACAGAGAAGGTGTGCGTCTTTGAAAATTGTAGGCCAATAGAATCCAGCATCGTAAAATTTTCTTGCTGTAAGTTGAGGCCCATAATGCCCTCCTATTGGTCCTGTGTGATAATGGTTTAAGATTTTACTAGCTTCATCTCCGAATACACATCGGCGTATTATTCCATCGGGACAACTTTTAAACAAATGTGGATCTTCCCAAAAATAGTGTTTTATATCACTAAAGAATTTCTTTCATTTTTGGTACGACAACCCTTATTCAAGGAATCCACATACTAAGTAGTTTGCATAGTCTGCAAACCATGGAATTTCATTATAATCGATCTTCAATAGATATTCATCAGGAAAGTTATCTTGTATAGCCGATTCATTTAGAACTTCTAATTCGGGATTTTCAAGACGTGAAAGATGATCAGCGGCGAGATTTTCTGCTCCCTTTTTGTCTCGAATTTCAATATCGAACTCTTATAAGAGTAAGATCTAACGGATTAAACGTGGTTTGGCATCTTGTTTTGAAAATAAGTATCTAAGAGCAGAATGGTCGGTATAGACCACCGTTTTAGCTAGAACGAGATATGAACGAAATTTGTCAAAAGCAAAGACAATAGCAAGGAGTTCTTTTTCAGTAGTTGTGTAATTCGTTTGTGCTCCTTATAACTTCTTACTAGCATAATAAATAGGTTGAAATAATTTTTCAATCCTTTATCCTAAAACTGCTCCCATTGCAAAATCACTTGCATCGCACATAAGTTCAAATGGTAGATTCCAATTTGAAGTTATCATGATCGGCGCATTAGTGAGTTTTTCTTTAAGAATATTAAAAGATTTGATGCATTCATCTGAAAAGATGAATGGAGCATCCTTTTCTAGGAGTTTATTCATAGGAGTGGAAATTTTAGAAAAATCTTTTATGAAACGTCGGTAAAAACCGGCATGCCCTAGAAAACTCCTAACTCCTCTAACATTGGTGGGATGTGGAAGTTTAGCAATTACATCTACTTTAGCTCTATCCACTTCAATTCCTTCCTTTGAAATTTTGTGACCAACAACGATGCCTTCTCTAACCATGAAATGGCATTTCTCCCAATTAAGTACTAGATTTGATTGCTCACATCTAATAAGCATTCGTTCAAGATTAACTAAACATGTTTCAAAAGTATCACCGAAGACTAAAAAGTCATCTATGAAAACTTCCATGCATTCTTCTATCATGTCGTGAAAAATTACCATCATGCACCTTTGAAAGGTTGCAGGGGCGTTGCAAAGTCCAAATGGCATGCATTTGTAAGCAAAAGTACCATAAGGGCACGTGAACGTGGTTTTCTCTTGGTCCTCGGGTGCTATTGGAATTTGATAGTATCCGGAAAAACCGTCAAGAAAATAATAGTAACTATTTTTAGCTAATCTTTTCAACATTTGATCAATGAAAGGTAAGGAAAAGTGATCTTTTCTGGTGGCGTCATTTAATTTTCTATAATCAATACAAACACGCCATCCAGTTACAGTCCTAGTAGGAATAATCTCATTTTTTTGCATTTATGATGACAGTCATGCCACCCTTCTTAGGTACACATTGAACTGGGCTTACCCATGGACTATCAGAGATTGGATAAATTAATCCTGCATCAAGCAGTTTAATAATTTCTTTCTTAACAACATCTTGCATATTTGGATTTAGTCTTCGTTGGCGTTGCACATACATTTTATGACCTTCTTCCATAAGGATTTTATATGTGCAATACGAAGGACTTATGCCTTTAATGTCATGAATCTTCCATGCAATAGCTGGTTTATGAGCTTTTAGCACAGAAATGAGTTGAGATTTTTCATTTTCCTTAAGAGAAGACGATATTATTACAGATAATTCATATTCATCATGTAAATAAGCGTATTCCAAATGGGTTGGAAGTGGTTTTAACTCTAATATCGGTGGTTCTTCAATCGATGATTTGTATCGATATCTGTCTTCCTCTTTTAACATTTGAAGTTCTTCTATTGTTGGTTCGTATTCATTATTCATAAGTGTAGCTAACATTTCAGCTTCATCAATTGGTTCAGTTCATTCTCCTAAAGAACATTCTCCTGTTCCTTGTAATTCTGGAAATTCTTCTAACAATTATGCATGTGAATCTATAGTTTGAATATAATAACATGTATCATCTACAGATTGCGGTTGTTGCATAGCTCTATTAACAGAAAAGGTAACACTCTCGTCCTCTATACTTAGGGTCAATTTCTTACCAAACACGTCTATTATTGCTTTAGCCGTGTTTAAGAATGGTCTTTCTAATATGAGAGGAACTCGAGAATCTTCTTCTATGTCCAGAATAACAAAATCTACTGGAAATACTATAGTACCAACTTTAACTAGCATGTTCTCCATGATCCCTCTAGGATATTTTACTGCTCGATCTGCTAGTTGTATGCTTATTTATGTTGGTTTCATTTCTCCAAGGTCTAGTTTAGCGTATAGTGAATACGACATTAAATTTATACTAGCACCTAAGTCTGCCAATGCTTCTATTGAGCCAAGACTACCCAAAAAACATGGAATTGTGAAACTTCTTGGATCTGATAGTTTTTCTGGTATCTTATTCAACAGCACTGCAGAACAATTAGCATTCATAGTAACAGCCGAGAGTTCTTCCATTTTCTTTCTATTTGTGATTAGATCTTTCAGGAATTTAGCATATCTTGGCATTCCTGAAATTACATCAATGAAAGGAAGATTTACATTTATTTGTTTAAACATATCCAAGAATTTGGATTGCTCGGATTCAAGTCTTTCTTTTCTCATTTTACTCGGGTAAGGAAGTGGTGGTTGGTATGGTTTAACATAAGGTTTTGTCTTAACTGTGTTATCTTCATTAACCTTTTCAACTACCGGTTCTGTTTCCTTTTCTTGCTCAGGCTGTGTTTCTTGTGGAGTAGGAATAGAGTCATCAGAATTTACAGGAATTTTAGGTGGTTTAAGTGTAATACCACTTCTCGTGGTAATAGCTTTAGCCGTTTCATTCTGGGGGTTAGCATTTGTATCGCTAGGTAGACTTCCCGGTTTTCTTTCACCTATCAAACTTGCTAGGTTGCTAACTTCTTGTTCTAGATTTTGAATAGAAGCTTGTTGATTTTTAAATGCTTGAGCATTTTGTTCATTAGTTTGTTCCTGAGATGTGAAAAATTGAGTTTGAGATTCAACTAGCTTTGACATCATGTCTTCTAAATTTGGCTTTTTATCATCAGTTTGTGGTGGTTTATTTTGAAAAATAGGTCTTTGTTGATTGTAAGTATTATTGGATACTTGTTGATTGATAGGACCTTGTTGGTTGTTGTATGGAACATTTCGGTTATAATTCTTATTGTAGTTTGGTCTTGGCGGTTGATAATTATTCTGATAATTATTTCCAGGCCTTTGGTTCATGTATGAAACATTCTCTCTTTGTTCCATTGTTTTTCAATACTAAGACAATCTTTTGTCAAATGTGGTCATCCACACTGCTCACAACTAATTCGTATTGCATGAATATCTTTAGTCATCTTTTCCATTCGTCTCTCGAAAGCATCTATCTTTGCGAAAATGGAATCAAAGTCATGGCTAGAATCGGCTCTAGCCGCTTTAGATGATCTAACGATATCTTTTTCTTGATGCCACTCATGTGAGTGGGAAGCATTGTTATCAATAATTTTGTAAGCTTCAGTTGCAGTTTTCTTCATAATGGAACCACCAGCTGCTATATCGATGTCTTTTCGTGTAGTAATATCGCATCCTTGGTAGAATATTTGTACTATTTGATAAGTGTCTAAACCATGTTGAGGACATCCTCTTAACAACTTTCCAAATCTTGTCCATGCCTCATATAGAGTTTCATTTGGCTTTTGCGTGAACGTAACTATTTCTCCATGAAGTCTCACGGCTTTAGATGCCGAAAAGAATTGTTTAAGAAATTTTTCAACTAAAACATCCCATGTATCAATCGCCCCTTCAGGTAACGATTCTAACCAATCTTTGGCTTCTCCCTTTAAAGTCCAGGGAAATAACATGAGATAAATCTGTTCATCCTCAACTTCTCTGATTTTAAATAAAGTACAGATACTATTAAAGGTTCGAAGATGTTCATTTGGATCTTCCTTCGGCGCTCCACTAAATTGGCATTTATTAGTTACCATGTGTAGGATTTGTCCTTTGATTTCATAATCTGGCGCATTAATGTCTGGTTGAGTAATTGCGTGACATTGGCTAGTGCGTTTAGCCCTCATTCGGTCTTCCATACTTAGAGGTTCCAAATTTTCCACGATTGAAATTGTTGAATCTGAATCACTAGAGGATTCTGACTTAATGGTTTCTTCCTCGACAATCTCTGGATGAGTGATTTGTGTTTCAGGAGGAATGATTAGTGGTTCAGGATCTCTGAATTGTACCTGAATGTCCTCCAGATTCTCAATTGTGAGGTCGGGTTCAAAAAATGGATTATCGAAAATTTGAATTGGAGTACTTGGTCGATTAGATGACGATTATAAAGAAAAATCAACGGCGACAATGTTGGCTAGATGTCTTGATCGAGTTACAGGTGGTGAACTGATAATGCTAAAAACGAACATATATTTCATAGCATTATCCTTCAAGAAAGACAAGCTTTTAGTTGCAATTGTTCTAATTTCAAGTAATTATCGTTTCAATAATAAAATGTGAAGACAAAAGACAGATTCGACGATTTGAAGACGCAAGTGACCAAAAAGCTAAAAAGTACAAAGTACAATTCAAGTGGTTCAATTTATTGATGAGAAAGGTCTCAAAATTACAAAAGTACAAGCCGCAAAACGCAAAGTACAAGATATTAAATTATACGAAAAGGCGTTCGAAAATCCGGAACCGAGACATGAACCAACTTTCAACGCTCGACGCAACGGAGCTGAAAGTACAAGTCAATTATGTACAAGAATATAATATAATATTTAAATAATTCATATAAGAATAATAATAAATAATAAAAAGTTGTTAATTGAGCATAGTTAAAGGGTCATAAGTGAAAATTTCAAATCAATAATTCGCAACGAGATATTATTGATTCAACTTTGAATTGTAGCCAGCTAACATTCCACCTACAACAGTATCAATCAGTTGCCTATAAAAGTAAGGCACGGAGTAATGAAGAAACTACACCTTTTTCTTTTCCTTTCTCATATCATATACGATATATATATATATATATATATATATATATATATATATATATATATATATATATATATATATATATATATATATATTTTATAATTATAATTTTAATTTAAGTTTAATAATAATTGGGTTATTGTAAGAATGTTTTATGGGTTTTAAATCGAAACTCTGTCCGTGTAACGCTACGCTATAAATAATCATTGTAAGTTATGTTCTTCCTTTTTAAATTAATGTCTCGTAACTAAGTTATTATTATGCTTATTTAAGCCGAAGTAATCGTGATGTTGGGCTAAATATTAAGATTGGGTAATTGGGCTTTGGACCATAATTGGGGTTTGAACAAAAGACCGACACTTGTGGAAATTAGACTATGGGCTATTAATGGGCTTTATATTTGTTTAACTGAATGATAGTTCGTTAATTTAATATAAAGATTTACAATTTGACGTATCTATAAATAACCACATACACTCGATTGGATACGATGGGCGGAATATTTATAAGTACTAATAATTGTTCATTTGACTGGACACGGGGATGGTTTAATAGTCAATGGACTCATTAAAACAGGGGTGGATTACATACAAGGAAAATTGGTGTAATTGTTAACAATGTATTAAAACCTTGTTACAGTTTAAGTCCTCAATTAGTTGGAATATTTGACTTCGGGTATAAGGGTAATTTGACGAGGATAATCGCACGTTATAATTATGGCCGATGGACAATTATGGACAAAAACCAGATAGACGTATCGAATAATCCAGGACAAAGGACAATTAACCAATGGTAATAAATTAAAATCAAAACGTCAAACATCATGATTACGGAAGTTTAAATAAGCATAATTCCTTTATTTTATATCTCATCGTACTTTCATTTATCGTCATTTTATTTATCGTACTTTAAATTATCGCACTTTTATTTTTACGCTTTATTTATATTTTTAATTATTGCACTTTTATTTGTTGTCATTCACTTTACTCTTTAAAATAAGTTATATTTATATTTAATATTTTGCATTAGGTTTTAACTGTGATATAAGTCTCAAAATTGACAAACCGGTCATTAAACGGTAAATCCCCCCAAAATTACCTATAATTACTATATATTACTAAATCTAGTTTAACTACTTAATTAACTAATTTGACCTAGTAAGACACCCAATAATAGTGTCCACGGATCGACCTCCCGGACTTTACCTTAGCTATATTATTACACGATAGGTATACTTGTCTTTTGTGTTTTAGTTTAATTTAGGTGATTTCCTGTAGTAAATAAATATAAAACTGATAGCCGTTTCATACACACCCTCTACAACACAGTAAGTTTTTGGCGCCGCTGCCGGGGACACTTTTTGTGTCTTCACGGGGTATTTAAGTTTTTTTTTTAGTTTCTGACCGATTAAAGATATATTAATTTAAATATAATAATTTAATAAATATAATAATATAATAATATTGAAATAAAATATAATAGTATAATAATAATTTTGAATCAAATTTGAATCGTAAAGTTTTAAAAAGTCGTATTTATTAAATACTTCAGGGGTATATTATGTAACTTATAATTAATAATTTCTATCACGTCGCTTTCATGTGAATAGTAAATTAATTAATTTCGTTTCATTTACTATTCAATGAATAGTAAATGAATTAAAAAAATAATTAAATAATTTTTGCTTTTCTACTTTTTTTAAGTTAAAAAAATTAAACAATTAAATAGTTTTTGCTTTTCTACTTTTTTTAAGTTAAAAAAAATTAAAAATAAAATAAAATCAAAAAATCAAAAAAAAAAATTTAAAAAAATAATTATAAAAAAAATCTCGTTTTTTTTAAAATAAAATAAAAAAAATTTTAAAAAAATATTTAAAAAAAATTAAAAAGTAAAAAAAATAAAAAAAATTTCTAATTTAATAAAAAAAAGTTAAACAAAAAAAAAATATTAAAATCGTTAAAAACAATTTAAAAATATAAAAATAATTTTTTTTTTTAAAATTAAAAAAATTAATTAAAAAAATATATTTTTAAGATTTTGTCTATAAAATTAAATTTGTTTTTTTAAGTTTTATTACCTTTAGATTTTTAGACTCTAGCCACAACTTTTAGTATTAAATTTAATTTTGCCATAGTTTTTTTTATACTTTTAGATTTTTAGGTTTTGCCGTAAAATCCCTTAAGTGCTTTTTCTTTAGACTAAGATTTAGGTGCCTTAAAATTTTGCGACGCCGTGTTAAAATTTTTGTATCCTTTTAATTAATTCCCATTTTTCGTTTAGAATCCCTTTTTAATTTTCGACGTGCTACAATTTTCTTATTTTTCGACCTTTTATTTTTCGACATTTTTCGACGCGCTCTATTTTTTTCTTATTTTTCGACGCTCTAGTTTTTAGGACATAGATTTTTATTTCAAAATTTCGACGAAAAATTGTTTTAAGTGGTTAAATTGATAGACATCCAAAATTTTCTGGTTCGTAGTAATAGTTGGATTTGTTAGTGGCGAGTTGTGGGCTTCCGATTTAAAGGGTCCTGGCTACCTGCTGCATCTATTGGCTATTCGAAACGTGGATAAAATCAGAAAAATCTATTAATTTGATAACTTATATAATTTTTATTTTTATAACTAATAGGATATTCAGTGAATGCACCGAGCAAAACGTTCACCACCTGTAAATCGATCAAGACATCTAGCCAATATTATCGCCGTTGATTTTTCTTTAGAATCGTCATCCAGTCGACCAAGTACTCCAATTCAAATTTCCGATAATCCATTTTTTGAACCCGACCTCACAATTGAGAATCTGGAGGATATTCAGGGACAATTCAGAGATCCTGAACCACTAATCATTCCTCCTGAACCACTAATCATTCATCCAGAGATTGTAGAGGAAGAAACCATTAAATCAGAATCCCTTAGTGATTCAGATTCAACAAATTCAATCATGGAAAATCTGGAACCTTTAAGTATGGAAGACCGAATGAGAGCTAAACGCAGTAGCCAAGGTCACGCAATTACTCAACCAGACATTAATGCGCCAGATTTTGAAATCAAAGGACAAATCTTACACATGGTAACTAATCAATGCCAATTTAGTGGTGCACCGAAGGAAGATCCAAATGAACATCTTTGTACCTTTAATAGGATCTGTACTCTATTTAAAATCCGAGAAGTGGAGGATGCACAGATCTATCTCATGTTATTTCCATGGACTTTAAAGGGAGAAGCCAAAGATTGGTTAGAATCATTACCTGAAGGGGTGATTGATACATGGGATGTTTTAGTTGAAAATTTTCTTAAACAATTCTTTTCGGCATCTAAAGCCGTGAGACTTCAAGGAGAAATAGTTACTTTCACGCAAAAGTCAAATGAAACTCTGTATGAGGCATGGACAAGATTTGGAAAGTTGTTAAGAGGATGTCCACAACATGGTTTAGACACTTATCAAATAGTACAAATATTCTACCAAGGATGCGACATCACTACACGAAAAGACATCGATATAGCAGCTGGTGGTTCCATTATGAAGAAAACTGCAACTGAAGCTTACAAAATTATTGATAACACTGCTTCCCACTCACATGAGTGGCATCAAGAAAAAGATATCGTTAGATCATCTAAAGCGGCTAGAGCCGATTCTAGCCATGACTTTGATTCCATGTCTGCAAAGATAGATGCTGTTGAGAGACGAATGGAAAAGTTGACTAAAGATATTCACTCAATACGAATTAGTTGTGAGCAGTGTGGAGGACCACATTTGACAAAAGATTGTCTCAGTATTGGACAAACAATGGAACAACGAGAGAATGTTTCATACATGAACCAAATGCCTGGAAATAATTATCAGAATAATTATCAACCACCAAGACCAAACTACAATCAAAATCAGAATTATAACCGAAATGTTCCATACAACAACCAACAAGGTCCTAGAAATCAACAAGTATCTAATAATACTTACAATCAGCAAAGACCTATTTTTCAAACTCAATTTTTCACATCTCAGAAACAAACCAATGAACAAAATGCTCAAGCATTTAGAAATCAACAAGCTTCTATCCAAAATCTAGAACAAGAAGTGAGTAACCTAGCAAGGTTGATAGGTGAAAGAAAACCAGGGAGTCTACCTAGCAATACAAATGCTAACCCCCGGAATGAAACAGCTAAAGCCATTACCACAAGAAGTGGTATTACACTTAAACCACCTGAATACCTGTAATTTCTGATGACTCTATTCCTACTCTGCAAGAACCACAACCTGAACAAGATAAGGAAACAGAACCGGTAGTTGAAAAGGTTAATGAAGATAATACAGTTAAGGCTAAACCTTATGTTAAACCATACCAACCACCACTTCCTTACCCGAGTAAAATGAGAAAAGAAAGACTTGAAGCCGAGCAATCCAAATTCTTGGATATGTTTAAACAAATAAATGTAAATCTTCCTTTTATTGATGTGATTTCAGGAATGCCAAGATATGCTAAATTCTTGAAAGATCTAATCACAAATAGAAAGAAAATGGAAGAACTCTCGGCTGTTACTATGAATGCTAATTGCTCTACAGTACTGTTGAATAAGATAGCAGAAAAATTATCTGACCCAGGAAGTTTCACAATTCCATGTTTTCTAGGTAGTCTTAGTTCAATAGAAGCATTGGCAGATTTAGGTGCTAGTATAAATCTAATGCCGTATTCACTATACGCTAAACTAGACCTTGGAGAATTGAAACCAACACGAATATGCATACAACTAGCCGATCGACCAGTAAAATATCTTAGAGGGATAATGGAGAACATGCTAGTTAAAGTTGGTACTTTAGTATTTCCAGTAGATTTTGATATTCTGGACATGGAAGAAGATTCTCGAGTTCCTCTCATATTAGGAAGACCATTCTTAAACACGGCTAAAGCAATAATAGACGTGTTCGGTAAGAAACAGACCCTAAGTGTAGAGGACGAGAGTGTTACATTTTCTATTGATAGAGCCATGCAACAAAAGCAATCTGCAGATGATACATGTTATTATATTCAAACTATAGATTCACATACAGAATTGTTAGAAAATATTTCCAGAATTACAAGGAACAGGAGAATGTTCTTTGGGAGAAGGAACTGAACCAATTGATGAAGTTGAAATGTTAGCTACACTCATGGCTAATAATTATGAACCAACAACAGAAGAACTTCAAATGCTAAAAGAGGAAGACAGATATCGATACAAATCATCGATAGAAGAACCACCGACATTAGAGTTAAAGCCACTTCCAAACCATTTGGAATATGCTTATTTACATGGTGAATCTGAATTACCTGTAATAATATCGTCTTCTCTTACGGAAAATAAAAAATCTCAACTCATTTCTGTGCTAAAAGCTCATAAACCAGCTATTGCATGGAAGATTCATGATATTAAAGGCATAAGTCCTTCGTATTTCACACATAAAATCCTTATGGAAGAAGGTCATAAAACATATGTGCAACGCCAACGAAGACTAAATCCTAATATGCAAGATGTTGTTAAGAAAGAAATCATTAAACTACTAGATGCAGGTTTAATTTATCCAATCTCTGATAGTCCATGGGTAAGCCCAGTTCAATGTGTACCTAAGAAGGGTGGCATGACTGTCATCACAAATGAAAAAAATGAACTTATTCCTATTAGGACAGTAACAGGATGGCGTGTTTGTATTGATTATAGAAAATAAAATGACGCCACCAGAAAATATCACTTTCCCTTACCTTTCATTGATCAAATGTTTGAAAGATTAGCCGGGAATAGTTACTATTATTTTCTTGACGATTTTTCCGGATATTTTCAAATTCCAATCGCACCCGAGGACCAAGAGAAAATCATGTTCACGTGCCCTTATGGTACTTTTGCTTACAAATGCATGCCATTTGGACTTTGCAACGCCCCTGCAACCTTTCAAAGGTGCATGATGGCGATTTTTCACGACATGATAGAAGAATGCATGGAAGTTTTCATGGATGGCTTTTTAGTCTTCGGTGATACTTTTGAAACATGTCTAGTTAATCTTGAACGAATGCTTATTAGATGCGAACAATCAAATCTAGTTCTTAATTGGGAGAAATGCCATTTCATGGTTAAAGAAGGCATCGTTCTTGGTCATAAAATCCAAAAGGAAGGAATTGAAGTGGATAGAGCTAAAGTAGATATAATTACTAAACTTCCACATCACACCAATGTTAGAGGAGTTAGGAGTTTTCTAAGGCATGCCGATTTTTTCCGACGTTTCATAAAAGATTTTTCTAAAATTGCCACTTCTATGAATAAACTCCTAGAAAAAGATGCTCCATTCATCTTTTCAGATGAATGCATCAAATCTTTTAATATTCTTAAAGAAAAACTCACTAATGCGCTGATCATGATAACTCCAAATTGGAATCTACCATTTGAACTCATGTGCGATGCAAGTGATTTTGCAATGGGAGCCGTTTTAGGACAAATGATTGAAAAACGATTTCAACCTATTTATTACGCTAGTAAGACATTACAAGGAGCACAAACGAATTACACAACTACTGAAAAAGAACTCCTTGCTATTGTCTTTGCTTTTGACAAATTTCGTTCATATCTCGTTTTAGCTAAAACGGTGGTCTATACCGACCATTCTGCTCTTAGATACCTATTTTTGAAACAAGATGCCAAACCACGATTAATCCATTAGATCTTACTCTTACAAGAGTTCGATATTGAAATCTGAGATAAAAAGGGAGCAGAGAATCTCTCCGCTGATCATCTTTCTCGTCTTGAAAATCCCGACTTAGAAGTTCTAAATGAATCGGCTATACAAGATAACTTTCCTGATGAATATCTATTGAAGATAGATTATAATGAAATTCCATGGTTTGCAGACTATGAAAACTACTTAGTATGTGGATTCCTTGAAAAAGGGTTGTCGTACCAAAAACGAAAGAAATTCTTTAGTGATATAATACACAATTTTTGGGAAGATCCACATTTGTTTAAAAGTTGTCCCGATGGAATAATACGCCGATGTGTATTCGGGGAGGAAGCTAGTCAAATCTTAAACCATTGTCACACAGGACCAACATGAGGGCATTATGGGCCTCAACTTACCGCAAGAAAATTTTACGACGCTGGATTCTATTGGCCTACAATTTTCAAAGACGCACACCTTCTTTGTAAATCCTGTGATGCTTGTCAAAGGGCCTAAAAAATAAGTCAACGTGATGAAATGCCACAAAATGTCATTCAAGTATGTGAAGTATTTGACATTTGGGGTATTGACTTTATGGGTCCATTTCCAAAATCTCATAATAATCTCTACATTCTCGTTGCCATTGACTATGTATCTAAATGGGCGGAAGCACAAGCTCTCCCAACTAACGATGCACGAGTTGTAGTCAAGTTTTTATAACGTCTTTTTGCTAGGTTCGGAACACCGAAAGCTTTAATAAGTAATCAGGGTACTCATTTTTGTAATAATCAACTTGAGAAAGTCCTCAAAAGATATGGATTAACTCATAAAATCTCAACCGCTTATCATCTACAAACAAGTGGACAAGTTGAAAATACCAACCGAGCATTAAAATGTATTCTAGAGAAAACCGTAGGATCAAATCCAAAGGAATGATCCATAAAATTGGAGGATGCACTCTGGGCTTTTAGAACAGCCTACAAAACTCCAATTGGAACCACACTTTTTAAACTCGTTTACGGAAAAGCATGTCACCTTCCAGTAGAAATTGAGCACAAAGCATTTTGGGCTTTGAAGACATGTAATCTTGATTTACATGAAGCCGGACGTTTACGATTAAGTAAATTAAACGAATTAGAAGAATTAAGACATGAAGCATACGAAAATTCGTTAATCTATAAAGAAAGAACGAAGAAATGGCATGATAAAAGAATCAGAAGTTCAAAAGAATTTAAAGAAGGAGACAGAGTTCTTCTTTTCAATTCACGATTCAAGCTATTTCCTGGAAAATTGAAATCAAGATGGTCTGGACCATTCATAGTCAAAAGAGTTTTCCCGTACGGAACAGTAGAGTTAATAAATTCAAATGGAATTGAATTTAAAGTTAATGGTCACAGAGTTAAACATTACATACATGATCCAATTGAAGTTGACAACGAAGTTAATTACAATTTCGACACCACAGCTAACTAAGTGTGGGGAGAATCATGTCTTTTAAGGATAATATTTATTTCTGTTAGAGTTAGATGTTCTGTTTTCGTGTAGTTCTCAAAAATGGAATCCGAATGGTCTTTCCCTAGCAGACCCTAAAGAACTAGTCTTCTCCCTCCATTCTGAATTTTTTTTTTTTTTTTAGGTTTTACGAGATGCAGAATTCCTTTGATCTGAACCATGGTCTACTACTACACGCTATGATTACTAAACGTAATAATGACACCCTTCCGAGTGAATTGATATCATTCATAAGAAGCAAAATGGACGGAGTAAGAAAAGAACTCAGGAACAATCATCATAAGATACATTTTGGTAAAGGAAAATCAAAATTCGCAACAAAAAGGAGAGCACAGCACCTTGAAAGATGTTATAAATGCGGAAAATGGTCACACGAAGGTAAATGTTCAAACAATCAAACATATTCAAATACCGAATTTGTTACTCTATGCAGAGAAGGACCGTTCATATGTTTAGAAGAAAAGTTATTGAAGAATCGAGGTTACGCTTATGTAGCTATGGAAAACCAAATCACACGACTCTCTTATGAGTCGGCTAAAGCAGGTCTCTGAGAATTCTTTCTCACAGGTAAGTATGTACAGTTTTTATTTGTTTTTATTTATTGATTTTAACCTTTTGATAATAAACGCTGAATCGTTCGCTATAAAGTATTAAATTGGTATTCAATAAAATTACGTATGCGTAACCGAAATTATTGATATCATACAAAAATTTATTACATCACTGCGAAATTTACCGTTTATTCTTAAGGTATAAATATCTTTAATCAATCAATCCAAAGTATTTCAGAAATTCGTCAGGAGTAAAACTAGGTAATATAGCCGAAATTACTTTACCCAAAAGAGGGGCGTATATTTTTGATAATATTTGATTGATTAAAGTGGGATAAAAGACCAAAAAGATTTTTAATTTTAATTTTTACCTTGTTTTTATATTAATATTAAATTAATATTGTAAATTTTTAAAATCAATATATTTAAGTTTTTAAATATTTTAAAAATTAATATTTTCAATATAAGTTTATAAAATTAATGTATAAAAATATTAATAATATTAATATGAGTTTTTAATTTTATGCATTTTAAATTTAAGTTTGGTGTGAATTTAAAAACAAAAATGCACTTTATTTCATTAAGATAAAAATTTGATACCTAAAATTCGTCGTGAGTTGAAGACTAGGTCGTTGAACCGAAATTGCTTTACCCGAGGGCGGGGCGACAAATTTTGTTATCATTATTTTTATTGATCTAAAGTATGCCAAAAAAAAATATTAGATTTTATAAATTTTTGAACGTGGGGTTATATACCAAACTTCAAAAATATGTATATGTATGTTTGTATTTTATGTCATGTACAAAACAGGGTAAAACAACGCACTTTCAAAGACTGTCATTAAGTTCAGAAAAAGGTACTAATTTTGACGACAAGACGCAAAATATCAAATGTGAAATAACAACAATATGTTTGCAAACTCGGTATTTTTAATCATTTTTCTACACTAATCACCCTCATGAATTTAAATTTTTCTGATTTCTTGCAAATGAGGGTATTGCAAGATCTTAAGTGTGGGAAGGGATTAAATTCTTTCGGTTTAAACATTTAATTTATACACTTAATTGCCAAATTTTGGGAAAATTTGAAAAAATTTCAACTAAATGAATTCAAAATCATGTGTATACATATTTATGAACGATAAAACTAGGTGTTAATACCGAAATTATTGTTACCTCAGAAAGGACATAAATTGAGAAACAACCCAAAACGCTCGAATTCATTTAAAATGGAATAAAGGAGAATAAAAAGGCAAAGAAAGAAATAAATAAAAGCTAAGTGTGGGAAGAATGTACCAAGTTCTTTAAAACATATATCATATATTTTGTACAAGATTATTGCAGGTACCTTTGTTTCAGACTAAATTAACTGTTTTACCCGGTTTATTGTAATACATTGAAAGAAAAGATGGATCTACACGATGAATCAATTTCATCATTATAAGGAAGTAAAGTCTTCCGAAAAAGACACGCGCTTCTTCATTTAGGTCAGGAAGTTGTCGTCCAGACCAGCTGTAGGTTTACGAAAAATCTAGAAAAGTCATCTCTAAAATCAGCAGGAAATCCACGGACCTCAGCATCAAACAGGGTCGCCATGTGGTCAGACTTATCCTAACCAAGAGAGGATCTGTCTCGTAAAATGGGGAGGGCACCGTGCAAATTAGCTTGATAAGACTAATGAATCAGACCCCCAGAAAAGGATAATCTCCTTAAAGATCAAAAATCAGCTTTTAAGCCTGATATCACTCAATCCTTGAGATTGACCTTAAAGATTGAGAATTCAAACTCATAGAATTCGATGATATCTAAACTCGAGCTTGAACAAGAAAATATTTTGATCAAAATTACAAACCGATTTGTTTTTTGAAAACCCATTTTCAATGCGTTCATTACCATTGAACGTAAAATTCTGAGAATTCATCAGAATTCATTATGTCACCTGAACTAAATCGGGTGTCAACCGTAAGAACGGTGGTTGCATAGCATGGTCGAAGACAGGATCTTGTACCAGACCTAAAAATTATAGGGTGATCTTTACTATTTCTCCTACAAAGGATAGTAATTGCATCCGACACGTTTTTGGACCATGAACAAATGCATGTCATTAGACATTGCCTTAACAGTTTCTTGTTCATCGCTTTCCTTTACAACCGGACGGTAGTTTACTGAAAGGTAATATACGGAGCAAGTATACTGGACGTGTTGCTTTCTTAATACAAGATAAGCAAGTGGGTGACACAAAACCGCAAGTTTTGAGCTAAAATTTTAAAATCTGAAACCCACAAAACCCACAAAAACATTTTGCAACACCGGTGAAGGGTTATTCCGGAAAACTTATCTAGGGTAAAAGCTAGAATAAAATTTTCAAAAGATCAAATGTTTTCATAAAGATCCGATTTCCTTAAAGGATCTAAATTTTCATACTCATGTGGGACTGTAAACCACATCGTTACTATCATTGTTCATACCGCCGTATTAAAATCACTGATGTACAAAGTGTGAAGAATAAAGAAGTAATTCTGGTAAAGTTATATTCAAGTTCTATATTGCTTGAGGACAAGCAACGCTCAAGTGTGGGAATATTTGATAATGCTAAAAACGAACATATATTTCATAGCATTATCCTTCAAGAAAGACAAGCTTTTAGTTGCAACTGTTCTAATTTCAAGTAATTATCGTTTAAATAATAAAAGGTGAAGACAAAAGACAGATTTGACGATTTGAAGACGCAAATGATCAAAAAGCTAAAAAGTACAAAGTACAATTCAAGTGGTTCAATTTATTGATGAGAAACGTCTCAAAATTACAAAAGTACAAGCCGCAAAATGCAAAGTACAAGATATTAAATTATACGAAAAGGCGTTCGAAAATCCGGAACCGAGACATGAACCAACTTTCAACGCTCGACGCAACGGAGCTGAAAGTACAAGTCAACTATGCACAAGAATATAATATAATATTTAAATAATTCATAATAAGAATAATAGTAAATAATAAAAACTTGTTAATTGAGCATAGTTAAAGGGTCATAAGTGAAAATTTTAAATCAATAATTCGCAACGAGATATTATTGATTCAACTTTGAATGGTAGCCAGCTAACATTCCACCTACAACAGTATCAATCAATTGCCTATAAAAGCAAGGCACGGAGTAATGAAGAAACTACACCTTTTTCTTTTCCTTTCTCATATCATATACGATATATATATATATTTATATTTTATAATTATAATTTTAATTTAAGTTTAATAATAATTGGGTTATTGTAAGAATGTTTTACGGGTTTTAAATCGAAACTCTGTCCGTGTAACGCTACGTTATAAATAATCATTGTAAGTTATGTTCTTCCTTTTTAAATTAATGTCTCGTTACTAAGTTATTATTATGCTTATTTAAGCCGAAGTAATCATGATGTTGGGCTAAATATTAAGATTGGGTAATTGGGCTTTGGACCATAATTGGGGTTTGAACAAAAGACCGACACTTGTGGAAATTAGACTATGGGCTATTAATGGGCTTTATATTTGTTTAACAGAATGATAGTTCGTTAATTTAATATAAAGATTTACAATTTCACGTATCTATAAATAACCACATACACTCGATCGGATACGATGGGCGGGATATTTATAAGTACTAATAATTGTTCATTTGACCGGACACGGGGATGGATTAATAGTCAATGGACTCATTAAAACAGGGGTGGATTACATACAAGGGAAATTGGTGTAATTGTTAACAATGTATTAAAACCTTGTTACAGTTTAAGTCCTCAATTAGTTGGAATATTTGACTTCGGGTATAAGGGTAATTTGATGAGGATACTCGCAATTTATAATTATGGCCGATGGACTGTTATGGACAAAAACCAGATAGACGTATCGAATAATCCAGGACAAAGGACAATTAACCCATGGTAATAAATTAAAATCAAAACGTTAAACATCATTCCTTTATTTTATATCTCATCGTACTTTCATTTATCATCATTTTATTTATCGTACTTTAAATTATCACACTTTTATTTTTACGCTTTATTTATATTTTTAATTATTGCATTTTTATTTGTTGTCATTTACTTTACTCTTTAAAATAAGTTATATTTATATTTAATATTTTGCATTAGGTTTTAACTGTGATATAAGTCTCAAAATCGACAAATCGGTCATTAAACGGAAAATCCCCCCAAAGTTACCTATAATTACTATATATTACTAAATCTAGTTTAATTACTTAATTAACTAATTTGACCTAGTAGGACACCCAATAATAGTGTTCACGGATCGACCTCCCGGACTTTACCTTAGCTATATTATTACACGATAAGTATACTTGCCTTTTGTGTTTTAGTTTAATTTAGGTGATTTCCTGTAGTAAATAAATATAAAACTGATAGCCGTTTCATACACACCCTCTAGAACACAGCAAGTTTTTGGCAGAAATGTCCCATTCATATTGATTATAAACGTTCCATATTAATTGATTTTGTTGCGAGGTTTTGACCTCTATATGAGACATTTTTCAAATACTGCATTCATTTTTAAAACAACCATAACCTTTTTTTATCAATAAAGGTTTTAAAAACATTACGTAGATTATCAAATAATGATAATCTAAAATATACTATTTACACACGACCATTACATAATGGTTTACAATAGAAATATATTACATCGACATATGTTTCTTGAATGCAGTTTTTACACAATATCATACAAACATGGACTCCAAATCTTGTCCTTATTTTAGTATGCAACAGCGGAAGCTCTTTGTATTCACCTGAGAATAAACATGCTTTAAACGTCAACAAAAATGTTGGTGCGTTATAGGTTTAACCTATATATATATCAAATCGTAACAATAGACCACAAGATTTCATATTTCAATACACATCCCATACAGAGAGATAAAAATCATTCATATGGTGAACACCTGGTAACAGACATTAACAAGATGCATATATAAGAATATCCCCATCATTCCGGGACACCCTTCGGATATGATATAAATTTCGAAGTACTAAAGCATCCGGTACTTTGGTTGGGGTTTGTTAGGCCTAATAGATCTATCTTTAGGATTCGCGTCAATTAGGGTGTCTGTTCCCTAATTCTTAGATTACCACACTTAATAAAAAGGGGCATATTCGATTTCGATAATTCAACCATAGAATGTAGTTTCACGTACTTGTGTCTATTTTGTAAATCATTTATAAAACCTGCATGTATTCTCATCCCAAAAATATTAGATTTTAAAAGTGGGATTATAACTCACTTTCACAGATATTTCCTTCCTCGGAAATAAGACTTGGCCACGGATCAATTCACGAACCTATACAAATATGTACATATATATCAAAGTATGATCAAAATATAATTACAACCATTTTTATTATGTTTTAAAGATTTGAGTGTATTAAGTCAGCTGTCCTCGTTAGTAACCTACAACTAGTTGTCCACAGTTAGATGTACAGAAATAAATCGATATATATTATCTTGAATCAATCCACGACCCAGTGTATACATGTCTCAAGCTAGATCACAACTCAAAGTATATATATTTTTGGAATCAACCTCAACCCTGTTTAGCTAACTCCAACATAACTGCATATAGAGTGTCTATGGTTGTTCCAAATAATATATATACATGGGTCGATATGATATGTCAAAACATTTGCATACGTGTCTATGGTATCCCAAGATTACATAATATATTAGAATACATGTATAATACAATAAGTTAGCTAGGATATGATTTGTATAGATTTGTTAAACATTTCCCGTAGCTAAAAAGATCAAAAAATATCCAATCTTGTTTTACCCATAACTTCTTCATTTTAAATCCGTTTTGAGTGAATCAAATTGCTATGGTTTCATATTGAACTCTTATTTAAGAATCCAAACAGAAAAAGTATAGGTTTATAGTCAGAAATTTAAGTTACATGTCAATTACTAAAGAGGTAGTCATTTCTGTCGAAAGAACGACATCTTGATGACCATTTTGAAAAACATACTTTCACTTTGAGTTTAACCAAGATTTTTGGATATAGTTTCATGTTCATATGAAAAATCATTTTCCCAGAAGAACAACTTTTAAATCAAAGTTTATCATAGTTTTTAATTATCCAAACCAAAACAGCCCCCGGTTTCACTACGACGGCGTATATCCGATTTTATGGTGTTCATAGTGTTTCCAGGTTTTAAATCATTAAGTTAGCATATCATATAGATATAGAACATGTTTTTAGTTGATTTTAAAAGTCAAGTTAGAAGGATTAACTTTTTTTTGCGAACAAGTTTAGAATTAACTAAACTATGTTCTAGTGATTACAAGTTTAAACCTTCGAATAAGATAGCTTTATATGTATGAATCGAATGATGTTATGAACATCATTACTACCTCAAGTTTTCTGGACAAAACTACTGGAAATGAGAAAAATAGATTTAGCTTCAAAGGATCCTTGGATGGCTTGAAAGTTCTTAAAGCAGAATCATGACACGAAAACAGTTCAAGTAAGATTTTCACTCGAAATAAGATTGTTATAGTTGTAGAAATTGAAGCAAATTTTGAATATGAATATTACCTTGAATTAAAAAGATAACCTACTGTAAATAACAAAGGTTCCTTGATCTTAGATGATTACTTGGAATGGATTAGAAAGCTTGGAAGTAAACTTGCAAACTTGGTAGTATTCTTGATTTTTATGAAACTATACTTATGGAATTTATGAAGAACACTTAGAACTTGAAGATGGAACTTGAGAGAGATCAATTAGATGAAGAAAATTGAATAATGAAAGTGTTTGTAGGTATTTTTGGTCGTTGGTATATGGATTAGATATAAGGGATATGTAATTTTGGTTTCATGTAAATAAGTCATGAATGATTACTAATATTTTTGTAATTTTATGAGATATTTCATGCTAGTTTTCAAATGATGGTTCCCACATGTGTTAGGTGACTCACATGGGCTGCTAATAACTGATCATTGGAGTGTATATACCAATAGTACATACATCTAAAAGCTGTGTATTGTACGAGTACGAATACGGGTGCATATGAGTAGAATTGTTGATGAAACTGAACGAGGATGTAATTGTAAGCATTTTTGTTAAGTAGAAGTATTTTGATATGTGTCTTGAAGTCTTTCAAAAGTGTAAGAATACATATAAAAAAAAAAATGTATATACATTCTAATGGAGTCGTTAAGTCTTCGTTAGTCGTTACATGTAAGTGTTGTTTTGAAACCTTTAAGTTAACGATCTCAATTAATGTTGTTAACCCAATGTTTATTATATCAAATGAGATGTTAAATTATTATATTATTATGATATTATGATGTATGAATATCTCTTAATATGATATATACATTAAAATATCGTTACAACGATAATCGTTACATATAAGTCTCGTTTTGTAATTCTTGAGTTAGTAGTCTTGTTTTTACATATGTAGTTCATTGTTAACACACTTAATGATATATTTAAATATCATTTTATCATGTTAAATATAGTTTATCAATATCTTAATATGATACATATGTATTTAGTAGACGTTATCATAACGATAATCGTTATATATATCATTTCGAGTTTCTTAACTTAGTAATCTCATTTCTTATGTATATCACACATTGTTAATATATTTAGTGAGATACTTACTCATCATAATCTTATGCCAACCATATATATATGTCTATATAAACCACAACATGTAGTTTTTACAATTTTGTAACGTTCGTGAATCGCCGGTCAACTTGGGTGATCAATTGTCTATATGAAACTTATTTCATTTAATCAAGTCTTAACAAGTTTAATTACTTAACATGTTGGAAACATTTAGTCATGTAAATTTCAATCTCAATTAATATATATAAACATGGAAAAGTTCGGGTCACTACAGTATCTACCCGTTAAATAAATTTCGTCCCGAAATTTTAAGCTGTTGAAGGTGTTGACGAATCTTCTGGAAATAGATGCGGGTATTTCTTCTTCATCTGATCTTCACGCTCCCAGGTGAAATCGATTCCTCTACGAGCATTCCATCGAACCTTAAAAATCGGTATCTTGTTTTGCTTAAGTCTCTTAACCTCACGATCCATTATTTCGACAGGTTCTTCAATGAATTGAAGTTTTTCATTGATTTGAATTTCGTCCAACGGAATAGTGAGATCTTCTTTAGCAAAACATTTCTTTAAATTCGAGATGTGGAAAGTGTTATGTACAGCCGCGAGTTGTTGAGGTAGCTCTAGTTGGTATGCTACTGGTCCGACACGATCTATAATCTTGAATGGTCCAATGTACCTTGGATTTAGTTTCCCCCGTTTACCAAATCGAACAACGCCTTTCCAAGGTGAAACCTTAAGCATGACCATTTCTCCAATTTCAAACTCTATATCTTTTCTTTTACTGTCCGCGTAGCTCTTTTGTCGACTCTGGGTAGGTTTCAATCGTTGCTTAATTTGGATGATTTTCTCGGTAGTTTCTTGTATTATCTCCGGACCCGTAATCTGTCTCTCCCCCACTTCATTCCAATAAATCAGAGACCTGCACTTTCTACCATAAAGTGCCTCAAACGGCGCCATCTCAATACTAGAATGATAACTATTGTTGTAGGAAAATTCTGCTAACGGTAGGTGTCGATCTCAACTGTTTTCGAAATCAATAACACATGCTTGTAGCATGTCTTCAAGTGTTTGTATCGTCCTTTCACTCTGCCCATCAGTTTGTGGATGATAGGCAGTACTCATGTCTAGACGAGTCCCCAATGCTTGTTGCAACGTCTGCCAGAACCTTGAAACAAATCTACCATCCCTATCAGAGATAATAGTGACGGGTATTCCATGTCTGGAGACAACCTCTTTCAAATACAATCGCTCCAACTTCTCCATTTTGTCATCTTCTCTCATTGGTAGGAAGTGTGCTGACTTGGTGAGACGATCAACTATTACCTAAATAGTATCATAACCACTTGCAGTCCTTGGCAATTTAGTAATGAAATCCATGGTAATGTTTTCCTATTTCCATTCCGGGATTTCAGGTTGTTGTAGTAGACCTGATGGTTTCTGATATTCAGCTTTGATCTTAGAACACGTCAAACATTCTCCTACATATTTAGCAATATCGGCTTTCATACCCGGCCACCAAAAGTGTTTCTTGAGATCTTTATACATCTTCCCCGCTCCGGGATGTATTGAATATCTGGTTTTATGTGCTTCTTTAAGTACCATTTCTCTTTCATCTCCAAACCTTGGTACCCAAATTCTATCATCCCTATATCGGGTTCCGTCTTCCCGAATATTAAGATGTTTTTCTGATCCTTTGGGTATCTCATTCTTCAACTTTCCTTCTTTTACAACCCCCTGTTGTGCCTCCTTTATTTGAGTAGTAAGGTTAGTACGAATAATTATATTCATAGCTTTTACCCGTATAGGTTCTCTGTCCTTTCTACTCAAAGCGTCGGCTATCACATTCACCTTCCCCGGGTGGTATCGAATCTCAAAATCATAATCATTCAACAGTTCAATCCACATGCGTTGTCTCATATTCAGATGCTTCTGATTAAATATATGTTGAAGACTTTTGTGGTCGGTATATATAATACTTTTGACCCCATATAAATAATGCCTCCAAGTCTTTAATGCAAAAACAACAGCACCCAATTCCAAATCGTGAGTTGTATAATTTTGCTCGTGAATCTTCAATTGTCTAGACGCATAAGCAATCACCTTTGTTCGTTGCATTAATACACAATCGAGACCTTGCTTTGATGCGTCACAATAAATCACAAAATCATCATTCCCTTCAGGCAATGACAATATAGGTGCCGTAGTTAGCTTTTTCTTCAATAACTGAAACACCTTCTCTTGTTCATCCCTCCATTCAAATTTCTTCCCTTTATGCATTAATACAGTCAAGGGTTTTGCTATTTTGGAGAAATCTTGGATGAATCTTCTGTAGTAACCAGCCAATCCTAAAAATTGACGTATATGCTTCGGAGTTTTTGGGGTTTCCCACTTTTCAACGGTTTCGATCTTTGCCGGGTCCACCTGGATACCTTCTTTGTTCACTATGTGACCGAGGAATTGAACTTCTTCCAACCAAAATGCACACTTTGAAAACTTAGCGTACAGTTTTTTTTTCCTCAATACTTCTAGCACTTTTCTCAAATGTTCTTCGTGCTCTTGATCATTCTTTGAGTAAATAAGTATGTCATCGATGAAAACAATGACAAACTTATCAAGATATGGCCCACACACTCGGTTCATAAGGTTCATGAACACAGTTGGTGCGTTAGTCAATCCAAACGGCATAACCATAAACTCGTAATGACCATAACGTGTCCTAAAAGCAGTTTTTGGAATATCATCCTCCTTTACTCGCATTTTATGATATCCAGAACGTAAATCAATTTTCGAATAAACCGACGAGCCTTGTAGTTGATCAATAAGTCGTCAATCCTCGGCGGTGGATAACAGTTTTTGATGGTAAGTTTATTCAACTCTCTGTAGTCAATACACAACCTAAATGTACCATCCTTCTTCTTGAAAAACAAAACAGGAGCTCCCCATGGTGATGTGCTTGGTCGAATGAAACCACATTCTAATAGTTCTTGCAGTTGGCTTTGCAGTTCTTTCATCTCGCTGGGTCCGAGTCTGTAAGGAGCACGAGCTATTGGTGCAGCTCCTGGTACAAGATCTATTTGAAATTCAACAGATCGGTGTGGAGGTAGTCCCGGTAATTCTTTCAGAAATACATCGGGAAATTCTTTTGCGACGGGAACATCATTGATGCTCTTTTCTTCGGTTTGTACTTTCTCGACGTGTGCTAGAACAGCATAGCAACCTTTTCTTATTAGTTTTTGTGCCTTCAAATTACTAATAAGATGTAGCTTCGTGTTGCGCTTTTCTCCGTACACCATTAAGGGTTCTCCTTCTTCTCGTACAATGCGAATTTCATTTTTGTAACATACGATCTCTGCTTTCATCTCCTTCAGCCAGTCCATGCCAACTATTACATCAAAACTCCCTAACTCTACTGGTATCAAATCAATCTTAAATATTTCGCTACCCAGTTTAATTTCTCGATTCCGGCATATATAATCTGCTGAAATTAATTTACCGTTTGCTAATTCGAGTAAAAATTTACTATCCAACGGCGTCAATGGACAACTTAATTTATCACAAAAATCTCTACTCATATAGCTTCTATCCGCACCCGAATCAAATAAAACGTAAGCAGATTTATTGTCAATAAGAAACGTACCCGTAACAAGCTCCGGGTCTTCCCGTGCCTCTGTCGCATTAATATTGAAAACTCTTCCGCGGCCTTGTCCATTCGTGTTCTCCTGGTTCGGGCAATTTCTAATAATGTGGCCCGGTTTTCCACATTTATAACAAACTACATTGGCATAACTTGCTCTGACACTACTTTCTCTGCCATTACTCGTTCCGACACCATTTGTTCCTTTCGTTCTATTAACCCCTGGTCCGTAGACCTCACACTTCGCCGCGCTATGATCATTTCTTTTACACTTGTTGCAAAATTTGGTGCAGAACCCCGAGTGATACTTTTCACACCTTTGGCATAGCTGCTTCTGATTGTTGTTGTTGTTGTGGTTGTTATTGTTGTTGGGATGATTGTTGTATTAGTTGTTGTTGTTGTTGTTGTGCTGTTTGTTGTAGTTGCGATTGATGTTGCGATTGTTGGGATAGTTGTTGTTGTTTTGGTGACTCTTATCACCGTTTTCCTCCCACTTTCTTTTGACTAGCTTCATGTTGACCTCTTCGGCCACCTGTTCTTTAATTCTTTCCTCAATCTGGTTCACTAGTTTGTGAGCCATTCTACATGCCTTTTGTATGGAGGCAGGCTCGTGTGAACTTATATCTTCTTGGATTCTCTCCGGTAACCCTTTCACAAACGCGTCGATCTTCTCTTCCTCATCTTCGAACGCTCTCGGACACAATAGGCACAATTTTGTGAATCGTCTTTCATACAAAGTAATATCGAATCCCTGTGTTCGTAACCCTCTAAGTTCTGACTTGAGCTTATTGACCTCGGTTTTGGGACGGTACTTCTCGTTCATCAAGTGCTTGAATGCTGACCACGGTAGCGTATGTAGTGACCCGAACTTTTCCATGTTTATATATATTAATTGAGATTGATATTTACATGATTAAATGTTTCCAACATGTTTAGCAATCAAACTTATTAAAACTTGATTAATTGAAATATGTTTCATATAGACAATTGACCACCCAAGTTGACCGGTGATTCACGAACGTTAAAACTTTTAAAAACTATATGATGACATATATATGGATATATATATAGTTAACATGATACTATGATAAGTAAACATATCATTAAGTATATTAACAATGAACTACATATGTAAAAACAAGACTACTAACTTAATGATTTTTAAACGAGACATATATGTAACGATTGTCGTTGTAAAGACATTTAATGTATATATATCATATTAAGAGATATTCATACATGATAATATCATGATAATATAATAATTTAAAATCTCATTTGATATTATAAACATTGGGTTAACAACATTTAACAAGATCGTTAACCTAAAGGTTTCAAAACAACACTTACATGTAACGACTAACGATGACTTAACGACTCAGTTAAAATGTATATACATGTAGTGTTTTAATATGTATTTATACACTTTTGAAAGACTTCAATACACTTATCAAAATACTTCTACTTAACAAAAATGCTTACAATTACATCCTCGTTCAGTTTCATCAACAATTCTACTCGTATGCACCCGTATTCGTACTCGTACAATACATAGCTTTTAGATGTATGTACTATTGGTATATACACTCCAATGATCAGATCTTAGCAGCCCATGTGAGTCACCTAACACATGTGGGAACCATCATTTGGCAACTAGCATGAAATATCTCATAAAATTACAAAAATATGACTAATCATTCATGACTTATTTACATGAAAACAAAATTACATATCCTTTATATCTAATCCATACACCAACGACCAAAAACACCTACAAACACTTTCATTCTTCAATTTTATTCATCTAATTGATCTCTCTCAAGTTCTATCTTCAGGTTCTAAGTGTTCTTCATAAATTCTACAAGTTCTAGTTACATAAAATCAAGAATACTTTCAAGTTTGCTAGCTCACTTCCAATCTTGTAAGGTGATCATCTAACCTCAAGAAATCTTTGTTTCTTACAGTAGTTTATCATTCTAATACAAGGTAATAATCATATTCAAACTTTGGTTCAATTTCTATAACTATAACAATCTTATTTCAAGTGATGATCTTACTTGAACTTGTTTTCGTGTCATGGTTCTGCTTCAAGAACTTCGAGCCATCCAAGGATCCGTTGAAGCTAGATCCATTTTTCTCTTTTCCAGTAGGTTTATCCAAGGAACTTAAGGTAGTAATGATGTTCATAACATCATTCGATTCATACATATAAAGCTATCTTATTCGAAGGTTTAAACTTGTAATCACTAGAACATAGTTTAGTTAATTCAAAACTTGTTCGCAAACAAAAGTTAATCCTTATAACTTGACTTTTAAAATCAACTAAACACATGTTCTCTATCTATATTATATGTTAACTTAATGATTTAAAACCTGGAAACACGAAAAATACCGTAAAACCGGATTTACGCCGTCGTAGTAACACCGCGGGCTGTTTTGGGTTAGTTAATTAAAAACTATGATAAACTTTGATTTAAAAGTAGTTATCCTGAGAAAATGATTTTTATTATGAACATGAAACTATATCCAAAAATTATGGTTAAACTCAAAGTGAAAGTATGTTTTCTAAAATGGTCATCTAGACGTCGTTCTTTCGACTTAAATGACTACCTTTACAAAAACGACTTGTAACTTATTTTTCCGACTATAAACCTATACTTTTTCTGTTTAGATTCATAAAATAGAGTTCAATATGAAACCATAGCAATTTGATTCACTCAAAACGGATTTAAAATGAAGAAGCTATGGGTAAAACAAGATTGGATAATTTTTCTCATTTTAGCTACGTGAAAATTGATAACAAATCTATTCTAACCATAACTTAATCAACTTGTATTGTATATTATGTAATCTTGAGATACCATAGACACGTACACAATGTTTCGACCTATCATGTCGACACATCTATATATATTTCGGAACAACCATAGACACTCTATATGTGAATGTTGGAGTTAGCTATACAAGGTTGAGGTTGATTCCAAAATATATATAGTTTGAGTTGTGATCAATACTGAGATACGTATACACTGGGTCGTGGATTGATTCAAGATAATATTTATCGATTTATTTCTGTACATCTAACTGTGGACAACTAGTTGTAGGTTACTAACGAGGACAGCTGACTTAATAAACTTAAAACATCAAAATATATTAAAAGTGTTGTAAATATATTTTGAACATACTTTGATATATATGTATATATTGTTATAGGTTCGTGAATCAACCAGTGGCCAAGTCTTACTTTTTTACGAAGTAAAAATCTGTGAAAGTGAGTTATAGTCCCACTTTTAAAATCTAATATTTTTGGGATGAGAATACATGCAGGTTTTATAAATGATTTACAAAATAGACACAAGTATGTGAAACTATATTCTATGGTTGAATTATCGAAATCCAATATGCTCCTTTTTATTAAGTCTGGTAATCTAAGAATTAGGGAACAGACACCCTAATTGACGCGAAACCTAAAGATAGATCTATTGGGCCTAACAAACCCCATCCAAAGTACCGGATGTTTTAGTACTTCGAAATTTATATCATATCCGAAGGGTGTCCCGGAATGATGGGGATATTCTTATATATGCATATTGTTAATGTCGGTTAATAGGTGTTCACCATATGAATGATTTTTATCTCTATGTATGGGATGTGTATTGAAATATGAAATCTTGTGGTCTATTATTATGATTTGATATATATAGGTTAAACCTATAACTCACCAACATTTTTGTTGACGTTTTAAGCATGTTTATTCTCAGGTGATTATTAAGAGCTTCCGCTGTCGCATACTTAAATAAGGACGAGATTTGGAGTCCATGCTTGTATGATATTGTGTAAAAACTGCATTCAAGAAACTTATTTTGTTGTAACATATTTGTATTGTAAACCATTATGTAATGGTCGTGTGTAAACAGGATATTTTAGATTATCATTATTTGATAATCTACGTAAAGCTTTTTAAACCTTTATTGATGAAATAAAGGTTATGGTTTGTTTTAAAATGAATGCAGTCTTTGAAAAACGTCTCATATAGAGGTCAAAACCTCGCAACGAAATCAATTAATATGGAACGTTTTTAATCAATAAGAACGGGACATTTCAGCGCATAAGCAGCATCTTGTCCCACTTGCTCTAGATAGGTATTCCACCATGTTAACGCAATACCTGTGAAGGTATGCGTAGCGTACTTCACTTTGTCTCCTTCAGCACACTTACTTATGGCAAACACCAATTCAACTTTCTCGGTCCACCGTTTTAATCTGATTGGTCCTTCGGTCCCATCAAATTCTGAAGGTTTGCTGACAGTGAATTCCTTGTAGGAGCATCCTACACGATTTCTTGCGCCATTAGCTGTATTGCTAGATTCAGAGTTATTTTTGGTATGTAGCGCGGCCTGTACTATTGCTATGTTTGAAGCAAGAAAGGCACGAAATTCCTCTTCGCTCATATTCAAGGTGTGTCGAGTAGTCGGTGCCATTTCCTTCAAAATAGTCAAATGAAACAATTTAATCATACAGAATATTAAGAGTAGTCAATAGTATCTCGTAGCATAATATGAACTCATTTATAAAAGCTTTTTCTTCATATTAGCGTTTTATAAGTTTAAATTCGGTTACTACCTACCCGTTAAGTTCATACTTAGTAGCTAATATACAATTCAACTACTACAAATCCATATGAAAAACCGATTATAATAATATATCACATACAAATATTCTTCAAACTTACAACTTCGCTATATTACATATAACATGAAATATAGTACACTATGATACAGGACAGTTTTGAAGATAAATCTAGTTAATACGCAAGTTGTTCAGCAAAGGAAACAAAGACACGTAATTTATAAGTCCAGAAACAAGTCATGCATTCTGGTTTTACTAAGACGACTTCCCATCCTTGGTCTTGTGGAAAATAACCGTTATGACCATTAGTTAGGCAGCATGTTGTAATGTCGTCAAAAGGATGAGGGTTTCGTAATGTCCAACAGCCCCGTAATAATCTAAAAACCTTGTTTCTCACCCCAACTACTGAATCCGTCACTTGTGGGAAAGTTTTATTTAAAAGCTGCAATCCGATGTTCTTTTTCTCACTTTAGTAAGAAGCGAACATCACTAACCCGTAAGCATAACATGCTTCTTTATGTTGCATGTTAGAAGCTCTTTCTAATTCACGAAATCCTATGTTGGGACATGTTGAGTCAAAATAGGTTCTTAACCCGTAGCGTAAAATTGCATTTGGGTTCCCCGCATTTAACGCTTTAAAGAAAACACATCGTAACTTAAAGTCTCCCCAATGTGATATACCCCACCTATCAAAGGAAAGCCTTTTATAAACTAAAGCATTTCTGGAAAGTATTTCAAATGTTTGACAAGTTAATTTCGCCATAACTAAATGTGCTGATGAATTCTGACTGACTCTAGAAAAGATTTCCTCAATCATATCCTCTGGTAGGTCTTCTAAAATATTCGGTTGTCTACCCTTAACGTCCATTTTGTTTTTATATGGTAAAATAGACAAGGATTAGATTCGTAATAACAAACAATACAAGCAATTTTTTACATAGAACATAAAAGTACAAGCACACTACAATACATTTATTACACAACATGCTCACACCCCTCTAATCTGAATCACTGGTTTCTTCTTCTTTGGACTTGGTTCTTTTTCCTAATTTTCTAGGGATATATGATGTTCATCTAATACGAGCCGTCGTTTTCCACATTGGTTTAGAAAAACCTGGTGGTTTAGAGGTTCCCAGGTTATTGTCACGATATTTAAAATACGGGTGTTGACGGTACATATAAAGTTCATCGGGGTCGGAATCAGATTTCTCTATTTTGATGCCTTTTCCCTTATTATATTCTTTTGCCTCATTAAATTGGTTCGGGGTAATTTCTATAACATCAACGGAATCCTCATCAAGATCTGATTCATCAGAAAATTGGTAATTTTCCCAATATTTTGCTTCCTTAGTGGAAACACCATTGACCATTATTAACTTTGGTCCATTGGTTGAGGATTTTCTTTTATTTGACCAGTTTTCTGTGGTTCCTACTATTCCCCCCTCCGGAACCTCTTCTTCTTCCGGTTCCTCTTCTTCTGGTTCCTCTTCTTCTGGTTCCTCTTCTTTCGGTTCTTCGGGAACTTGTGAATCTTGTCAATATATATTAGACTCTTCGTTATTATTAGGTGAGTCAATGGGATTTGTGCTAGAGGTAGACATCTATCACACAATATCAAACATGTTAAGAGATTAATATATCACATAATATTTACATGTTAATAATATATAGTTTCCAATAAAAATGTTAAGCAATCATTTTTAAAGAAAACACGGTCTAAGTCCAGACTCACTAATGCATCCTAACAAACTCGATAAGACACACTAATGCAAATTTTCTGGTTCTCTAAGACCAACGCTCGGATACCAACTGAAATGTCCCGTTCATATTGATTATAAATGTTCCATATTAATTGATTTCGTTGCGAGGTTTTGACCTCTATATGAGACGTTTTTCAAAGACTGCATTCATTTTTAAAACAACCATAACCTTTATTTTATCAATAAAGGTTTTAAAAACATTACGTAGATTATCAAATAATGATAATCTAAAATATACTGTTTACACACGACCATTACATAATGGTTTACAATAGAAATATATTACATCGACATATGTTTCTTGAATGCAGTTTTTACACAATATCATACAAACATGGACTCCAAATCTTGTCCTTATTTTAGTATGCAACAGCGGAAGCTCTTAGTATTCACCTGAGAATAAACATGCTTTAAACGTCAACAAAAATGATGGTGAGTTATAGGTTTAACCTATATATATCAAATCGTAACAATAGACCACAAGATTTCATATTTCAATACACATCCCATACATAGAGATAAAAATCATTCATATGGTGAACACCTGGTAACCGACATTAACAAGATGCATATATAAGAATATCCCCATCATTCCGGGACACCCTTTGGATATGATATAAATTTCAAAGTACTAAAGCATCCAGTACTTTGGATGGGGTTTGTTAGGCCCAATAGATATATCTTTAGGATTCGCATCAATTAGGGTGTCTGTTCCCTAATTCTTAGATTACCAGACTTAATAAAAAGGGGCATATTCGATTTCGATAAATCAACCATAGAATGTAGTTTCACGTACTTGTGTCTATTTTGTAAATCATTTATAAAACCTGCATGTATTCTCATCCCAAAAATATTAGATTTTAAAAGTGGGACTATAACTCACTTTCACAGATATTTCCTTTCTCGAAAATAAGACTTGGCCACGGATCGATTCATGAACCTATACAAATATGTACATATATATCAAAGTATGATCAAAATATAATTACAACTATTTTTATTATGTTTTAAAGATTTGAGTGTATTAAGTCAGCTGTCCTCGTTAGTAACCTACAAATAGTTGTCCACAGTTAGATGTACAGAAATAAATCGATATATATATTATCTTGAATCAATCCATGACCCAGTGTATACACGTCTCAGGCTAGATCACAACTCAAAGTATATATATTTTTGGAATCAACCTCAACCCTATATAGCTAACTCCAACATTACTGAATATAGAGTGTCTATGGTTGTTCCAAATAATATATATACATGGGTCGATATGATATGTCAAAACATTTGCATACGTGTCTATGGTATCCCAAGATTACATAATATATTAGAATACATGTATAATACAATATAAGTTAGCTAGGATATGATTTGTATAGATTTGTTAAACATTTCCCGTAGCTAAAAAGATCAAAAAATATCCAATCTTGTTTTACCCATAACTTCTTAATTTTAAATCCATTTTGAGTGAATCAAATTGCTATGGTTTCATATTGAACTCTAATTTAAGAATCCAAACAGAAAAAGTATAGGTTTATAGTCGGAAATTTAAGTTACATGTCAATTACTAAAGAGGTAATCATTTCTGTCGAAAGAACGACATCTTGATGACCATTTTGAAAAACATACTTTCACTTTGAGTTTAACCAAGATTTTTGGATATAGTTTCATGTTCATATGAAAAATCATTTTCCCATAAGAACAACTTTTAAATCAAAGTTTATCATAGTTTTTAATTATCCAAACCAAAACAGTCCCCGGTTTCACTACGACGGCGTATATCCGATTTTATGGTGTTCATCGTGTTTCCAGGTTTTAAATCATTAAGTTAGCATATCATATAGATATAGAACATGTGTTTAGTTGATTTTAAAAGTCAAGTTAGAAGGATTAACTTTTGTTTGCGAACAAGTTTAGAATTAACTAAACTATGTTCTAGTGATTACAATCTTCGAATAAGATAGCTTTATATGTATGAATCGAATAATGTTATGAAAATCATTACTACCTCAAGTTTTCTGGATAAAACTACTGGAAATGAGAAAAATGGATCTAGCTTCAAAGGATCCTTGGATGGCTTGAAAGTTCTTGAAGCAGAATCATGACACGAAAACAGTTCAAGTAAGATTTTCACTCGAAATAAGATTGTTATAGTTGTAGAAATTGAATCAAAGTTTGAATATGAATATTACCTTGAATTAAAAAGATAACCTACTGTAAATAACAAAGGTTCCTTAATCTTAGATGATTAATTGGAATGGATTAGAAAGCTTGGAAGTAAACTTGCAAACTTTGGTGTATTCTTGATTTTTATGAAACTATACTTATGGAATTTATGAAGAACACTAAGAACTTAAAGATGGAACTTGAGAGAGATCAATTAGATGAAGAAAATTGAAGAATGAAAGTGTTTGTAGGTGTTTTTGGTCATTGGTATATGGATTAGATATAAGGGATATGTAATTTTGTTTTCATGTAAATAAGTCATAAATGATTACTAATATTTTTTGTAATTTTATGAGATATTTCATGCTAGTTGTCAAATGATGGTTCCCACATGTGTTAGGTGACTCACATGGGCTACTAAGAGCTGATCATTGGAGTGTATATACCAATAGTACATACATCTAAAAGCTGTGTATTGTACGAGTACGAATACGGGTGCATACGAGTAGAATTGTTGATGAAACTGAACGAGGATGTAATTGTAAGCATTTTTGTTAAGTAGAAGTACTTTGATATGTGTCTTGAAGTCTTTCAAAAGTGTAAGAATACATATCAAAACACAACATGTATATACATTCTAATGGAGTCGTTAAGTCTTCGTTAGTCATTACATGTAAATGTTGTTTTGAAACCTTTAAGTTAACGATCTCAATTAATGTTGTTAACCCAATGTTTATTATATCAAATGAGATGTTAAATTATTATATTATCATGATATTATGATGTATGAATATGTCTTAATATGATATATACATTAAAATATCGTTACAACGATAATCGTTACATATAAGTCTCGTTTCGTAATTCTTGAGTTAGTAGTCTTGTTTTTACATATGTAGTTCATTGTTAACACACTTAATGATATATTTAAATATCATTTTATCATGTTAAATATAGTGTATCAAAATCTTAATATGATACATATGTATTTAGTAGACGTTATCATAACGATAATCGTTATATATATCATTTCGAGTTTCTTAACTTAGTAATCTCATTTCTTATGTATATCACACATTGTTAATATATTTAGTGAGATACTTACTCATCATAATCTTATGTCAACCATATATATATATATATATATATATATATATATATATATATATATATATATATATATATATATATATATATATATATATATATATATATATATATGTCTATATATACCACAACATGTAGTTTTTACAATTTTGTAACGTTCGTGAATCGCCGGTCAACTTGGGTGATCAATTGTCTATATGAAACTTATTTCATTTAATCAAGTCTTAACAAGTTTGATTGCTTAACACGTTGAAAACATTTAGTCATGTAAATATCAATCTCAATAAATATATTTAAACATGGAAAAGTTCGGGTCACTACATTGGCGCCGCTGTCGGGGACACTTTTTGTGTCTTCACGGGGTATTTAAGTTTTTTTTTTAGTTTTTGACTGATTAAAGATATATTAATTTAAATATAATAATTTAATAAATATAATAATATAATAATATTGAAATAAAATATAATAATATAATAATAATAATTTTGAATCAAATTTGAATCGTAAAGTTTTAAAAAGTCGTATTTATTAAATACTTCAGGGGTATATTATGTAACTTATAATTAATAATTTCTATCATGTCGCTTTCATGTGAATAGTAATTAATTAATTTCGTTTCATTTACTATTCAATGAATAGTAAATAAATTAAAAAAATAATTAAATAGTTTTTGCTTTTCTACTTTTTTTTAAGTTAAAAAAAACAATTAAATAGTTTTTTGCTTTTCAACTTTTTTTTAAGTTAAAAAAATTAAAAATAAAATAAAATTGAAAAATAAAAAAAAAATTTAAAAAAATAATAATAAAAAAATCTCGTTTTTTTTAAAAATAAAAATAAAATAAAAAAATTTTAAAAAAAAATATTTAATAAAAATATTTTTTTTAAAAAAATTAAAATGTAATAAAAATAATAATTTAAAAAAAATAAAAAAAAGTTACTAATTTCGTAAAAAAAATTTAAACAAAAAAAATTTAAAAATATAAAAATAAATTTTTTATTAAAAAAATTAAAAAAATTAATTAAAAAAATATATTTTTAAGATTTTGTCTATAAAATTAAATTTTTTTTTAAGTTTTATTACCTTTAGATTTTTAGACTCTAGGCACAACTTTTAGTGTTAATTTTAGTTTTGCCATAGTTATTTTTATACTTTTAGATTTTTAGGTTTTGCCGTAAAATCTCTTAAGTGCTTTTTCTTTAGACTAAGATTTAGGCGCCTTAAAATATTCGACGCCGTGTTAAAATTTTAGTATCCTTTTAAGTAATTCCCGTTTTTCGTTTAGAATCCCTTTTTAATTTTCGACGCGCTACAATTTTCTTATTTTTCGACCTTTTATTTTTCGACGCGCTCTATTTCTTTCTTATTTCTCGACGCTCTAGTTTTTAGGACATAGATTTTTATTTCAAAATTTTGACGAAAAATTGTTTTAAGTGGTTAAATTGATAGACATCCAAAATTTTCTGGTTCGTAGTAATAGTTGGATTTGTTAGTGGCGAGTTGTGGGCTTCCGATTTAAAGGGTCCTGGCTACCTGCTGCATATATTGGCTATTCGAAACGTGGACAAAATCAAAAAAGTCTATTAATTTGATAACTTATATAATTTTTATTTTTATAACTAATAGGATATTCAGTGAATGCACCGAGCAAAACGTTCACCACCTGTAAATCGATCAAGACATCTAGCCAATATTGTCGCCGTTGATTTTTCTTTAGAATCGTAATCCAGTCGACCAAGTACTCTAATTCAAATTTTCGATAATCCATTTTTTGAACCCGACCTTACAATTGAGAATCCGGAGGATATTCAGGGACAATTCAGAGATCCTGAACCACTAATCATTCCTCCTGAACCACTAATCATTCATCCAGAGATTGTAGAGGAAGAAACCATTAAATCAGAATCCCTTAGTGATTCAGATTCAACAAATTCAATCATGGAAAATCTGGAACCTTTAAGTATGGAAGACCGAATGAGAGCTAAACGCACTGGCCAAGGTCACGCAATTACTCAACCAGACATTAATGCGACAGATTATGAAATCAAAGGACAAATCCTACACATGGTAACTAATCAATGCCAATTTAGTGGTGCGTCGAAGGAAGATCCAAATGAACATCTTCGTACCTTTAATAGGATCTGTACTCTATTTAAAATCCGAGAAGTTGAGGATGAACAGATCTATCTCATGTTATTTCCATGGACTTTAAAGGGAGAAGCTAAAGATTGGTTAGAATCGTTACCTGAAGGGGCGATTGATACATGGGATGTTTTAGTTGAAAAATTTCTTAAACTATTCTTTCCAGCATCTAAAGCCGTGAGACTTCAAGGAGAAATAGTTACGTTCACGCAAAAGCCAAATGAAACTCTGTATGAGGCATGGACAAGATTTGGAAAGTTGTTAAGAGGATGTCCGCAACATGGTTTAGACACTTATCAAATAGTACAAATATTCTACCAAGGATGCGACATCACTACACGAAAAGACATCGATATAGCAGCTGGTGGTTCCATTATGAAGAAAACCGCAACTGAAGCTTACAAAATTATTGATAACACTGCTTCCCACTCACATGAGTGGCATCAAGAAAAAGATATCGTTAGATCATCTAAAGCGGCTAGAGTCGATTCTAGCCATGACTTTGATTCCATGTCTGCAAAGATAGATGCTGTTGAGAGACGAATGGAAAAGATGACTAAAGATATTCACTCAATACGAATTAGTTGTGAGCAGTGTGGAGGACCACATTTGACAAAAGATTGTCTCAGTATTGAACAAACAATGGAACAAAGAGAGAATGTTTCATACATAAACCAAAGGCCTTGAAATAATTATCAGAATAATTATCAACCGCCAAGACCAATCTACAATCAAAATCAGAATTATAACCGAAATGTTCCACACAACAACCAACAAGGTCCTAGCAATCAACAAGTATCTTATAATACTTACAATCAGCAAATACCTATTTTTCAAAATAAACCACCACAACGATGATAAAAAGCCAAATTTAGAAGACATGATGTCGAAGCTAGTTGAATCTCAAACTCAATTTTTCACATCTCAGAAACAAACCAATGAACAAAATGCTCAAGCATTTAGAAATCAACAAGCTTCTATCCAAAATCTGGAACAAGAAGTGAGTAACCTAGCAAGGTTGATAGGTGAAAGAAAACCAAGGAGTCTACCTAGCGATACAAATGCTAACCCCCGGAATGAAACAGCTAAAGCCATTACCACAAAAAGTGGTATTACACTTAAACCACCTGAATACCTGTAATTTCTGATGACTCTATTCCTACTCCGCAAGAACCACAACCTGAACAAGATAAGAAAACAGAACCGGTAGTTGAAAAGAAATACTTGAAGCTGAGCAATCCAAATTCTTGGATATGTTTAAACAAATAAATGTAAATCTTCCTTTCATTGATGTGATTTCAGGAATGCCAAGATATGCTAAATTCTTGAAAGATCTAATCACAAATAGAAAGAAAATGGAAGAACTCTCGGCTGTTACTAAGAATTCTAATTGCTCTACAGTACTGTTGAATAAGATACCAGAAAAATTATCTGATCCAGGAAGTTTCACAATTCCATGTTTTCTTGGTAGTCTTAGTTCAATAGAAGCATTGGCAGATTTAGGTGCTAGTATAAATCTAATGCCGTATTCACTATACGCTAAACTAGACCTTGGAGAATTGAAACCAATACGAATAAGCATACAACTAGCCGATCGATCAGTAAAATATCCTAGAGGGATAATGGAGAACATGCTAGTTAAAGTTGGTACTTTAGTATTTCCAGTAGATTTTGATATTCTGGACATGGAAGAAGATTCTCGAGTTCCTCTCATATTAGGAAGACCATTCTTAAACACGGCTAAAGCAATAATAGACGTGTTCTGTAAGAAACTGACCCTAAGTATAGAGGACGAGAGTGTTACCTTTTCTGTTGATAGAGCCATGCCGCAATCTGCAGATGATACATGTTATTATATTCAAACTATAGATTCACATGCAGAATTGTTAGAAGAATTTCCAGAATTACAAGGAACAGGAGAATGTTCTTTAGGAGAAGGAACTGAACCAATTGATGAAGTTGAAATGTTAGCTACACTCATGGCTAATAATTATGAACCAACAACAGAAGAACTTCAAATGCTAAAAGAGGAAGACAGATATCGATACAAATCATCGATAGAAGAACCACCGACATTAGAGTTAAAGCCACTTCCAAACCATTTGGAATATGCTTATTTACATGGTGAATCTGAATTACCTGTAATAATATCGTCTTCTCTTACGGAAAATGAAAAATCTCAACTCATTTATGTGCTAAAAGCTCATAAACCAGCTATTGCATGGAAGATTCATGATATTAAAGGCATAAGTCCTTCGTATTGCACACATAAAATCCTTATGGAAGAAGGTCATAAAACATATGTGCAACGCCAACGAAGACTAAATCCTAATATGTAAGATGTTGTTAAGAAAGAAATTATTAAACTACTAGATGCAGGTTTAATTTATCCAATCTCTGATAGTCCATGGGTAAGCCCAGTTCAATGTGTACCTAAGAAGAGTGGCATGACTGTCATTACAAATGAAAAAAATGAACTTATTCCTACTAGGACTGTAACAGGATGGCGTGTTTGTATTGATTATAGAAAATAAAATGATGCCACCAGAAAAGATCACTTTCCCTTACCTTTCATTGATCAAATGTTGAAAAGATTAGTCGGGAATAGTTACTATTGTTTTCTTGACGGTTTTTCCGGATATTTTCAAATTCCAATTGCACCCGAGGACCAAGAGAAAACCACGTTCACGTGCCCTTATGGTACTTTTGCTTACAAACGCATGCCATTTGGACTTTGCAACGCCCCTGCAACCTTTCAAAGGTGCATGATGGCGATTTTTCACGACATGATAGAAGAATGCATGGAAGTTTTCATGGATGACTTTTCAGTCTTCGGTGATACTTTTGAAACATGTCTAGTTAATCTTGAACGAATGCTTATTAGATGCGAACAATCAAATCTAGTTCTTAATTGGGAGAAATGCCATTTCATGGTTAAAGAAGGCATCGTTCTTGGTCATAAAATCCCAAAGGAAGGAATTGACGTGGATAGAGCTAAAGTAGATATAATTGCTAAACTTCCACATCCCACCAATGTTAGAGAAGTTAGGAGTTTTCTAGGGCATGCCAATTTTTACCGACGTTTCATAAAAGATTTTTCTAAAATTGCCATTCCTATGAATAAACTCCTAGAAAAAGATGCTCCATTCATCTTTTCAGATGAATGCATCAAATCTTTTAATATTCTTAAAGAAAAACTCACTAATGCGCCGATCATGATAACTCCAAATTGGAATATACCATTTGAACTCATGTGCGATGCAAGTGATTTTGCAATGGGAGCCGTTTTAGGACAAAGGATTGAAAAACGATTTCAACCTATTTATTACGCTAGTAAGACATTACAAGGAGCACAAACGAATTACACAACTACTAAAAACTAACTCCTTGCTATTGTCTTTGCTTTTGACAAATTTCGTTCATATCTCGTTCTAGCTAAAACGGTGGTCTATACCGACCATTCTGCTCTTAGATACCTATTTTTGAAACAAGATTCCAAACCACGATTAATCCGTTAGATCTTACTCTTACAAGAGTTCGATATTGAAATTCGAGATAAAAAGGGAGCAGAGAATCTCTCCGCTGATCATCTTTCTCGTCTTGAAAATCCCGAATTAGAAGTTCTAAATGAATCGGCTATACAAGATAACTTTCCTGATGAATATCTATTGAAGATAGATTATAATGAAATTCCATGGTTTGCAGACTATGCAAACTACTTAGTATGTGGATTCCTTGAAAAAGGGTTGTCGTACCAAAAACGAAAGAAATTCTTTAGTGATATAAAACACTATTTTTGGGAAGATCCACATTTGTTTAAAAGTTGTCCCGATGGAATAATACGCCGATGTGTATTCGGGGAGGAAGCTAGTCAAATCTTAAACCATTGTCACACAGGACCAACATGAGGGCATTATGGGCCTCTACTTACCGCAAAAAAGTTTACGACACTGGATTCTATTGGCCTACAATTTTCAAAGACGCACACTTCTTTGTAAATTCTGTGATGCTTGTCAAAGGGCCGAAAAAATAAGTCAACGTGCTGAAATGTCACAAAATGTCATTCAAGTATGTGAAGTATTTGACATTTGGGGTATTGAATTTATGGGTCCATTTCCAAAATCTCGTAATAATCTCTACATTCTCGTTGACATTGACTATGTATCTAAATGGGCGGAAGCACAAGCTCTCCCAACTAACGATGCACGAGTTGTAGTCAAGTTTTTAAAACGTCTTTTTGCTAGGTTCGGAACACTGAAAGCTTTAATAAGTAATCGGGGTACTCATTTTTGTAATAATCAACTTGAGAAAGTTCTCAAAAGATATGGAGTAACTCATAAAATCTCAACCACTTATCATCCACAAACAAGTGGACAAGTTGAAAATACCAACCGAGCATTAACACGTATTCTAGAGAAAACCGTAGGATCAAATCCAAAGGAATTGTCCATAAAATTGGAGGATGCACTCTGGGCTTTTAGAACAGCCTACAAAACTCCAATTGGAACCACACCTTTTAAACTCGTTTACGAAAAAGCATGTCACCTTCCAGTAGAAATTGAGCACAAAGCATTTTGGGCTTTGAAGACATGTAATCTTGATTTACATGAAACCGGACATTTACGATTAAGTAAATTAAATGAATTAGAAGAATTAAGACATGAAGCATACGAAAATTCGTTAATTTATAAAGAAAGAACGAAGAAATGGCATGATAAAAGAATCAGAAGTTCAAAAGAATTTAAAGAAGGAGACAGAGTTCTTCTTTTCAATTCACGATTCAAGCTATTTCCTAGAAAATTGAAATCAAGATGGTCTGGACCATTCATAGTCAAAAGAGTTTTCCCGTACTGAACAGTAGAGTTAATAAATTCAAATGGGATTGAATTTAAAGTTAATGGTCACAGAGTTAAACATTACATACATGATCCAATGGAAGTTGACAACGAAGTTAATCACAATTTCGACACCACAGCTAACTAAATGTGTGGAGAATCAAGTCTTTTAAGGATAATATTTATTTCTGTTAGAGTTAGATGTTCTGTTTTCATGTAGTTCTCGAAAATGAAATCCGAATGGTCTTTCCCTAGTAGACCCTAAAGAACTAGTCTTCTCCCTCCATTCTGAATACTTATTTTTTTTAGGTTTTACGAGATGAAGAATTCATTTGATCTGAACCATGGTCTACTACTACACGCTATGATTACTAAACGTAATAATGACACCCTTCCGAGTGAATTGATATCATTCATAAGAAGCAAAATGGACCGAGTTAGAAAAGAACTCAGGAACAATCATCATAAGATACATTTTGGTAAAGAAAAATCAAAATCTACAACAAAAAGAAGAGCACGACACCTTGAAAGATGTTATAAATGTGGAAAATGGTCACACGAAGGTAAATGTTCAAACAATCAAACATATTCAAATACCGAATTTGTTACTCTATGCAGAGAAGGACCGTTCATATGTTTAGAAGAAAAGTTATTGAAGAATCGAGGTTACGCTTATGTAGCTATGGAAAACCAAATCACACGACTCTCTTATGAGTCGGCTAAAGCAGGTCTCTGAGAATTCTTTCTCACATGTAAGGTATGTACAGTTTTTATTTGTTTTTATTTATTGATTTTAACTTTTTGATAATAAACGCTGAATCGTTCGCTATAAAGTATTAAATTGATATTCAATAAAATTAGGTATGCGTAACCGAAATTATTGATATCATACAAAAATTTATTACATCACTGCGAAATTTACTGTTTATTCTTAAGGTATAAATATCTTTAATCAATCAATCCAAAGTATTTCAGAAATTCGTCAGGAGTAAAACTAGGTAATATAGCCGAAATTACTTTACCCAAAAGAGGAGCGTATATTTTTGATAATATTTGATTGATTAAAGTGGGATAAAAGACCAAAAAGATTTTTAATTTTAATTTTTACCTTTTTTATATTAATATTAAATTAATATTGTAAATTTTTAAAATCAATATATTTAAGTTTTTAAATATTTTAAAAATTAATATTTTCAATATAAGTTTGTAAAATTAATGTATAAAAATATTAATAATATTAATATGAGTTTTTAATTTTATGCATTTTAAATTTAAGTTTGTTGTGAATTTATAAACAAAAATGTACTTTATTTCATTAAGTTAAAAATTTGATACCTAAAATTCGTCGTGAGTTGAAGACTAGGTCGTTGAACCGAAATTGCTTTACCCAAGGGCGGGGCGACAAATTTTGTTATCATAATTTTTATTGATCTAAAGTATGCCAAAAAAATATTAGATTTTATAAATTTTTGAACGTGGGGTTATATACCAAACTTCAAAAATATGTATATATATGTTTGTATTTATGTCATGTACAAAACAGGGTAAAACAACGCACTTTCAAAGACTGTCATTAAGTTCAAAAAAAGGTACTAATTTTGACGACAAGATGCAAAATATCAAATGTGAAATAACAACAATATGTTTGCAAACTCGGTATTTTTAATCATTTTTCTACACTAATCACCCTCATGAATTTAAATTTTTTCTGATTTCTTGCAAATGAGGGCATTGCAAGATCTTAAGTGTGGGAAGGGATTAAATTCTTTCGGTTTAAACATTTAATTTATACACTTAATTGCCAAATTTTAGGAAAATTTGAAAAATTTTCAACTAAATGAATTCAAAATCATGTTTATACATATTTATAAACGATAAAACTAGGTGTTAATACCGAAATTATTGTTACCTCAGAAAGGACATAAATTGAGAAACAACCCAAAACGCTCGAATTCATTTAAAATGGAATAAAGGAGAATAAAAAGGCAAAGAAAGAAATAAATAAAAGCTAAGTGTGGGAAGAATGTACCAATTTCTTTAAAACATATATCATATATTTTGTACAAGATTATTGCAGGTACTTTTGTTTCAGACTAAATTAACTGTTTTACCCGGTTTATTGTAATATATTGAAAGAAAAGATGGATCTACACGATGAATCAATTCTATCATTATAAGGAAGTAAAGTCTTCCGAAAAAGACACGCGCTTCTTGATTTAGGTCAGGAAGTTGTCGTCCAGACCAGCTGTAGGTTGACGAAAAATCTAGAAAAGTCATCTCTAAAATCAGCAGGAAATCCACGGACCTCAGCATCAAATAGGGTCGCCATGTGGTCAGACTTATCCTAACCATGAGAGGATCTGTCTCGTAAAATGAGGAGGGCGCCGTGCAAATTAGCTTGATAAGACTAATGAATCAGACCCCCAGAAAAGGATAATCTCCTTAAAGATCAAAAATCAGCTTTTAAGCCTGATATCACTCAATCCTTGAGATTGACCTTAAAGATTGAGAATTCAAACTCATGGAATTCGATGATATCTAAACTCGAGCTTGAACGAGAAAATATTTTGATCAAAATTACAAACCGATTTGTTTTCTAAAAACCCATTTTCAATGCGTTCATTACCATTGAACGTAAAATCATGAGAATTCACCAGAATTCATTAGGTCACCTGAACTAAATCGGGTGTCAACCGTAAGAACGGTGGTTGCATAGCATGGTCGAAGACAGGATCTTGTACCAGACCAAAAAATTATAAGGTGATCTTTACAATTTCTCCTACAAAGGATAGTAATTGCATCCAACACGTTTTTGGACCATGAACAAATGCATGTCATTAGACATTGCCTTAACAGTTTCTTGTTCATCGCTTTCCTTTACAACTGGACGGTAGTTTACCGAAAGGTAATAAACGGAGCAAGTATACTGGATGTGTTGCTTTCTTAATACAAGGTTAGCAAGTGGGTGACACAAAACCGCAAGTTTTGAGCTAAAATTTTAAAATCTGAAACCTACAAAACCCACAAAAACATTTTGCAACACTGGTGAAGGGTTATTCCGGAAAACTTATCTAGGGAAAAAGCTAGAATGAAATTTTCAAAAGATCAAATGTTTTCATAAAGATCCGATTTCCTTAAAGGATCTAAATTTTCATAGTCATGTAGGACTGTAAACCACATCGTTACTATCATTGTTCATACCGTCGTATTGAAATCACTGATGTACAAAGTGTGAAGAATAAAGAAGTGATTCTGGTAAAGTTATATTCAAGTTCTATATTGCTTGAGGACAAGCAACGCTCAAGTGTAGGAATATTTGATAATGCTAAAAACGAACATATATTTCATAGCATTATCCTTCAAGAAAGACAAGCTTTTAGTTGCAATTGTTCTAATTTCAAGTAATTATCGTTTAAATAATAAAAGGTGAAGACAAAAGACAGATTCGACGATTTGAAGACGCAAACGATCAAAAAGCTAAAAAGTACAAAGTACAATTCAAGTGGTTCAATTTATTGATGAGAAACGTCTCAAAATTACAAAAGTACAAGCCGCAAAACGCAAAGTACAAGATATTAAATTATACGAAAAGGCGTTCGAAAATCCGGAACCGAGATATGAACCAACTTTCAACGCTCGACGCAACGGAGCTGAAAGTACAAGTCAACTATGCACAAGAATATAATATAATATTTAAATAATTCATAATAAGAATAATAATAAATAATAAAAAGTTGTTAATTGAGCATAGTTAAAGGGTCATAAGTGAAAATTTCAAATCAATAATTCGCAACGAGATATTATTGATTCAACTTTAAATGGTAGCCAGCTAACATTCCACCTACAACAGTATCAATCAGTTGCCTATAAAAGCAAGGCACGGAGTAATGAAGAAACTACACCTTTTTCTTTTCCTTTCTCATATCATATACGATATATATATATATATATATATATATATATATATATATATATATATATATATATATATATATATATATATATATATATATATATATATATATATATATATATATATATATATATTTATATTTTTTAATTATAATTTTAATTTAAGTTTAATAATAATTGGGTTATTATAAGAATATTTTACTGGTTTTAAATCGAAACTCTGTCCGTGTAATGCTACGCTATAAATAATCATTGTAAGTTATGTTCTTCCTTTTTAAATTAATGTCTCGTAACTAAGTTATTATTATGCTTATTTAAGCCGAAGTAATCGTGATGTTGGGCTAAATATTAAGATTGGGTAATTGGGCTTTGGACCATAATTGGGGTTTGAACAAAAGACCGACACTTGTGGAAATTAGACTATGGGCTATTAATGGGCTTTATATTTGTTTAACTGAATGATAGTTCGTTAATTTAATATAAAGATTTACAATTTGACGTATCTATAAATACCCACCGTACCCGATTAATCGTATGTGGTTATTTATAGATACGTCAAATTATAACCTTTATATTAAATTAACGAGGTATCGTTTAGTTAATATAAAGCCCATTAATAGCCCATAGTCTAATTTCCACAAGTGTCGTTCTTTTGTCCAAACCCCAATTATGGTACAAAGCCCAATAACCCCGTCTTTAATATTTAGTCCAACATCACGATTACTTCAGTTTAAATAAGCATAAAAATAACTTAGCTACGAGACATTAATTTAAAAAGGTTGAACATAACTTACAATGAGTATTAATAGCGTAGCGTTACACGGACAGAATTTGGATTTACAAACTTAAAACATTCACCACTATAACCTTATTATTATTAAACTTCAATTAAAATTAAAATTATAAAATATAAATATAAATATATCGTAGATAGATAGATAGAAAAAGGTGTGTTATATTTCGGCCAGAAATCGTGAGATTTATAGGACTTGGCATGCTACAGGAAGCCATACGACTGCATGGTTTTTGTGTCTCCAGGCCATGCGATCGCATGGCCAGCTGGATCAGACCACATTCACTTGTTTGCTAGTTTGCCGACGGTTTTTAATATATAATATAATATATATATATAATTTTAAGAATTATTTATATATTATATTATATTCATGTGCATAGTTGACTTGTCATTTTAGCTCCGTTGCGTCGCGCGTTGATAGTTGGTTCATGTCCCGGTTCCGGATTTTCGAACGTCCTTTCGTACGATTTAATATCTTGTACTTTGCGTTTCGCGGCTCGTACTCTTGTAACTTTTAGACGTTTCTCATCAATAATTTGAACCTCTTGGATTGTACTTTGTACTTTTTAGCGTTTTGGTCATTTGCGTCTTCAATTCGTCGAATCTGTCTTTTGTATTCACCTTTTAATATTTAAACGAATATCACTTGTAAATAGAACAATTGCAACTAAAAGCTTGTCTTTCTTGAAGGATAATGCTATGAAATATATGTTCGTTTTTAGCATTATCACACACTCTCAAGTTTTTTGATCACGCAAGGCGGTGTACGGAAGAGTGAGAAGAAGTAGAGTGGAAGACTAGTTAGCACAGATTTAACAAGAGTTAGGCTTCCACCAATCGACATCGTACGTGCTTTCCAATCCGAGAGTCTTTTTGAGAACTTTTCGATAACCGGATCCCAACTACTAAATTTATTAAATTTTGAACCAATTGGTAACCCTAGATAGACAAATGGCAATTTATCAAAGTCGCACCCGAATTGTTTTGCCATAGATTCGACCTCACAATTATTGACACCCACAATGTATAATTTACTCTTTTTATAATTGACTTTAAGGCCCGAAGTTAATTCGAAGCATTTGAGGAGTTTTATCAAGTTCCGAAAATTTTGTGTACTCCAATGTGACGACTCTGAAATTTCCGACCAACTTTAAACTTAATCTTTATATGATTTCGGCACGATAAGAAAAGTCTATTTAAATCGAGTCTCAAAATTTTTAGAAACTATATTAATGTAATCAATTACCTTTGACTATGCCCGATGATTCACGAGCAATTGCCTGTAAATAAATATGTATATATATATATATATATATATATATATATATATATATATATATATATATATATATATATATATATATATAACAATGTATATAATATTTTAAATAAATAAGATACATTATAATTAATTAGAATTAAAAATATAAAATAATAAACAGAATAATTAAGTACAATTAAAATGGATATATATTTACAAACATATACATGATATTATTATAAATCTATATGTATATATATAATTTCAATTAATAATATATTTTATATATATATATATATATATATATATATATATATATATATATATATAATATAAATATTCAATATACAATAAATGTTACCATAGGATATATAAAATAATTATTAAATATTACATATCTAATAAGATATAAAAACAACATATTAAACATACTTACAAATAAAAATATAATTGCTATATTATTATTACTTTCATTATTAATAGTGTTATCCATATTAATAATATCATCATATATAGCATATAGATATGAAATCTGATATGTAAAAACTGTTATATCGTTTTTATTATTATTATCATTAGTAATATTAATACTAATATAATCAACATTATTAATAGTATTATTAATAATATTATCATTATCATTTTTATTGATTATTATTAAATTTATTGAAATTATCATTGTTATTATCAAATATTATCATATTATTATTATTATCATTATTTTTAAATGTATTATTAGTGTTATCTTATAAATAATATTATGATTACTATTATTAATATAATTATTAATAATTAGTATTATTACTAAAAATTTATTATTTTCATTTAAAATTAGCATTAACATGATTTTTATTATTATTAATAATATTACTAGTATTAATTTATTAATACTATTATTATTTATTAATTCATTAATATAAAATATATATGTACATATAGATACAAGGATCCGTTTGCTTTTCAAGATCAGCTTTTTAACTCTTGTTTTTTTAGTCGATTCCAATTAGCAAACACATCCAAAATCTGTTGAGATCGTACAAATCAGATTATAAACAGATTCTATTTTATCTTATTTTTACTTAATTCTCTGTTCTTTCTTTTGTCTGATTGAATTAGGGGTTATAAGTCGACATCCACAGCTTTACTATAATTCAATTAGTTGTAGTGGTTAGGAATCCAGTACCATTATCATCTATATCTGCACAAATTATACTTATTAAATTTAACTTAAAATTTTTTTTCCCTTTTCTGTTTGCTCGTTAACTCTGTTATGGGTTCCATTTTCAAACAACTTGAATTTGATTTTTTTTTTTTCAAAATCCATAAATGCAAAGCTGTTAGGAATGTTTTATTCAAATTACCTACAAATTCGCAGCTTCCAATTTCTAATATCATGAATGAATTCGCGAGTCAAAGATAATTTTCTAAAAGTCAACATTTATGTTCTTGTCAAGAATTTGAACTCGTTTTAATATCATTAGTTGAATTGATGTTTGTGAAAGTTTCTAGGAATCATTAGAAACACAATTCATGTTATATGTATTGTCTAAAACTTTCGTGAATTCAAAATTAAAGGTTATGTTCTTCAAATTTTTTTAACGAGTTCAGAGGTCGGTTTTGATTATTATTTTTTTATTTGATGTTTATTAATTTAATGTCACAGGTTTTCAAATTGTTTCTGTTCATTTAGAATAACCTAAAAATCCAAATCATCAACTTATTTGTAAGATAGTTATGTGTTCTGTCGATTAAACTATGAAGAAGAAGAGGGAAGAGATACAGAAACTAAATGGGTTTAAAACATATAAGTTATGGGTTTAAACAAGAAAAACAGAAGTGGTGCAGTGGTCGTGAGTGTTTTAGGGGTGCGAGAGGTCTCGGGTTCGAACCCTGGCAGGGTCATTATATTCTTTTTGGGCCGAATTTTGAGGTAGTTCTTGTATTTTTATTATTATTATTATTATTATTATTATTATTATTATTATTATTATTATTATTATTATTATTATTATTATTATTATTATTATTAATATCATCATCATTATTATTATTGTCATTATGATTGTTATTATTATTAAAGATTGTTATTGATTAGGTTAATATAGATAATAGGAGTAATATTATTATCATTTTTGTTATTACTAATTAATATCACTAAGTACTATTAGTATTATTATTATTATTATTATTATTATTATTATTATTATTATTATTATTATTATTATTATTATTATTATTATTATTAATATTGGTACAAGTATTATTATTATTATGATTATGATTATTAATTATTGATATAATTACAAGTATTATAATTATCAATACCATTATTATTACTAACATACGTATTTTTATGATTATAGTTACAAATAAGATTTTTAGTATTATTAATGCTATTACTAATATTAATATTATCTTTCAAAGTATAAATTATATCATTTTACCACTAGTATGAGTAATATTATCATTGTTATAATTATTATGATTATTACTATTATTATTATACATATCATTATTAATTATTATTATCATTAATATAATTATTGACATAAATACCTTTACTAGTAATATTAAATATTAAAACTATTATCATCTTTACCAATATTAATATGAATTTAGTATTATTAGCATTAGTAATATCATTATTCTTATTAACATTATTATTATCACTTTTATCATTACTATTATAAAATATCATTATTATTACTAAAATTAATATCATCATAATTAACATTTTCACAAACAAAGGATCTTCATATAAAATATATTTAACATACATAACTTAATTATATTAATATCCTTAAAATATATGAAATGAATACATTTAAACAAATAATGAAACCTATAAATTTTTAATGATATCACTAATAAATATATATATTTGTTCGACTACAAGTATATGTTTTAATATATATATACAAATTATATAGGTTCGTGAATCCGAGGCCAACCCTGTATTGTTCAGTATCGTCGTACGAATATTTTTACTACAAAATATTGTAGAGTGAGTTTCATTTGCCTTTTTACCCTTTATATTTTTGGGCTGAGAATACATGCGCAATTTTTAATAAATATTTTACGAAATAGACACAAGTAATTGAAACTACATTATATGGGTGAATGATTGAAGCCGAATATGCCCCTTTTTGCTTGGCAACCTAAGAATTAGTAAACCGATCTACTAATTAACGCGAATCCTAAAGATAGATCTATTGGGCCTAACGAACCCCATCCAAAGTACCGGATGCTTTAGTACTTCGATGTTGTTTTATCATGTCCGAAGGATTTCTCGGAATGATAGCGGATATTCTTATATGAATCTTGTTAATGTCGGTTACCAGGTGTTCACCATATGAATGATTTTTGTCTCTATGCATGGGACGTATATTTATGAGAACTGAAAATGAAATTCTTGTGGTCATTTAAATTGATAAAAATGAATGATTATGATAAACTAATGAACTCACCAACCTTTTGGTTGACACTTTAAAGCATGTTTATTCTCAGGTATGAAAGAAATCTTCCGCTGTGCATTTGCTCATATTAGAGATATTACTTGGAGTCATTCATGACATATTTCAAAAGACATTGCATTCGAGTCGTCGAGTTCTTCAAGATTATTATGAAGTCAATTATAGTTGGATATATTATGAAATGGTATGCATGCCGTCAACTTTCGATGTAATGAAAGTTTGTCTTTTAAAAACGAATGCAATGTTTGTAAAATGTATCATATAGAGGTCAAGTACCTCGCGATATAACCAAATGTAATGTATTCGTCCAGATGGATTAGGACGGGTCATTATAGGTGGTATCAGGGTGGTGGTCTTAGCGAACCAGTTGCATTAGTGTGTCTAACTGATAGTTGTTTAGATGCATTAGTGAGTCTAGACTTCGACAGTGTCTGTATGTCAAAAGTTTTGCTTATCATCTCTAGTCAGAAATCATCTACTTATCATCCTCAGGAAATTACCTGCTTATCATTCTTAGTCTAGACATGTCTTACTACCTCTATTGCATAGATAGTGTATAGATAAATTCATATCTTAGCGTATCTGTTATTGTTACCTTTGCCTGACAGCTTCTGAAGATTCCTCCGTAACTTATGGGATTTTAGTATTATATATGCATATGTAAATTATGTATTGCAGGGTACTAATATATATCCTATAATCTATTTCTTATCGAAAATCCTTCACCTGATCGTACGAGATGAATCCCTCAACCAGTTCGAGTCCCTCAGATTTCGATAGCTATTCCGACAGCTACTCCGACATGGATATTCACCTAAGCTCCGAAAGCGGTGTCACCAGAATGAATCAATCAGTCAGCTATCCCCAATTCATCTGATGGGTTCGTAGTCGACTTAATCAATGGAGACGCGAAGAAGGCGATCTTTTCCACCAACTAAATTGCCCTCTTGGCGAAGAACCTAAAACATTTACCGGCGAACCTATCCGAAACACCATTTTCAGCCTCATTTCCAGAGTATCTCGTCACGATTATATACTACCTCAGATTCTGAACCTTATTCATCCGCTCGTTCCGACTGACAATCATCCCAGAGTAATGAAAGAAGTCAACGAACTTCGCGCTCGAATAATCAATTTGGAGAATATGGTGCAAAATGTACCAGCTTCAACAACATCACCAGCACCAACAGTACCATCAGTAACAGCACCAGTACCATCAACAATCCATGCCTCAACATCTCATTCTGTACCTCGAGTATAATTATCGTTCTACGAATCGTTCTACATCATTTATCTTCGTTCGACATGGCGATTATGTAATCTCTAATGTTTTAGAGATTATATATTCTTATTCTAATGGTAAATCAAATGAGTCTAATATCATATTGACTCATTAAAATCCCTGACTACATCTGAAGAAAATATATATGTATATATGTTTTCATAAGGATTGTAATTAAAAATTCTTTTGTACAAACTGTTAATGGTGAAAATATTTTAACGGGTAGGTAATACCCGAGGAATATTTAGATTTCACATTAATAAGTTACACTGTACATTCTTCGAATCTGATTTTCCAGTCATTTACTATCCTACTTACATCTACCGATATACGAATCCGCTCACCACAGAATAACCATTTTCATTCAATTTCATATTTGGATTTTGATTTATCAGAATCCAACAAGTGGCATAATGAAGAAAACATTGGACAAAATAAAAATTGTTAGAAACAAACAAATTAACTATGAGAAATTCTATTAAGAATCCACGCTAACAAAATCTTAGTTAAATGTTCCTAGCTAACTGTTAATTCCGTATTACCTTTTATTTATCGCAATTTATTTATCGCATTTTATTTATCGCAATTTTAATTCTCGCAATTTTATTTATCGTCATTTAATTTCTGTTATTTATTATACGCACTTTAAATATCAGGACACGTATACAAGGTTTTGACATATCATATCGACGCATCTATATATATTATTTGGAATAAACATAGACACTCTATATGCAGTAATGCTGGAGTTAACTATACAGGATTGAGGTTGATTCTACAATAATATATATACTTTGAGTTGTGATCGAGTCTGAGACATGTACACGGGTCACGATACGTAATAATTGATTCGAATATTATATATTAAAATATATATGAATTATTGGACTGTTAACTGTGGACTATCGACTATGGACTAATAATATTGGACAATTAAAATGAATTAAAATATTGATTATAACATATGAAACTAAATATTTCTTCAAGTTTGCCACTTGATTTCATCTTAAACCTCATTTGTACTTGACGATTACAATCTGTGTTCGAACCTTTCATGAATCTTGAAAACATCTCAATCAAGAGGATGAACCAACCGCACTTCATCTACGGAAGAAAATATTGATGCATATAGTTATGCACCTGAAAACACTCAAAACCTGAGTAAACGTTTAACACGTATCTATGCTAATCCCTTTAGTGTTATTATTACCCAAAATAACTTGGTGATTCCTTTCAAAGTAACAAATTATGTCACAGCTCCAGCAAGTCAACTTCGACTTTTCGTTCGAAACAACCTTATTAACACCTTGATATATATGTGTGCTCTTTTATTGTTACCGGAGAACCTTTTATATACCACCATATTACCATCAGCGTTTAATCATCTAAAAACACAATTCTCTTGAAACCACCTCGAATTGATAACCAATGATTCAGATATGGTAGCATTAAATGCAGAGGAAACAGCAAAATCGTAGATGGTCTAAACGGCCAAAAGTTTGATAATAAAGAATGGAATGTTGGGAACGCTCGATAGAAAAATTTGGTACTGAAAAACTGATTGAGCAAACTACGAAGGAGTCTCTGAACAAATCACAAGGACTAAACTTGTACATTAAGAATCCTGATGATTCTATTTCTGATGAAATCTTTAGCGAATACCTTGCTTCTGACTCCAAAATCTTGCGGACAAATTTTCTTTACCATCCTTCGATATTAGAAATTCCAAGATATCATCGTATCTTTCATTATAAATATCCTCCATATTTATGAAGATATTTTTATAACTATTCTTATATTAAATCATTAATCTCTTCGTGCTATAAGTGTTACATCATATAGAAACTGTTAGTTTCTATATTCTGTAACTTTCGAGCTTAAAATATGAATGTTATTGAAGTAATGTTGGGAACTGATGCATGAGTTAGTATAATATAATGACACTTGATCAACGTGATTATATTACAGTAAGTCATACTGAGTTTCTAAATGGAACATGATGATTGACAGATTATAACGTCATCATGTGTCATGTTACATAACTCTTTTATTCTGATTAACTTCTGAACATATCAAGAAAAATATATTCTTGATAGTTCTATTCTCAGTGATTCTGGTAATTTGAAAAATCAAATCGTGCTATTACGTTCTTTCTCATTTAGAACATTAAGTTCATTCGAAACTCCATACTTACGAATTCTGGACCATTACTCGCTTTACTAGAGATCGAGAAGATAATAAAAAGGCAAAGAGCTCCAAAATATAAGAGAAAATATAAAGCCCAATAACAACACGGAGATTACAAACCGTGGATATTAATACGAATAGCAATATAAGAACACGGTATAATTAAGAATAGTATCACCCCAAGGTAATAGTAGAAGTAAACAGATTTTTCTGGTGGAAGATCGAAAAGAAGGATGACAGAAATGATAATTAAAAAATATATATATCAAGGATTAGAACTGGATTAAGCATTATCACAATCTTTTGGATGTACGAACTAAGAAAGAAAGTATAGGAATGGTGAGAATAATGGAACGGGAGAGTTTAATTTATAATGGAAATATCAAACAGAGTAATTGTAGTGACCCGAACTTTTCCATGTTTATATATATTAAATGAAATTGATTTTTACATGATTAAGTGTTTCCAATATGTTAAGCAATTAAACTTGTTAAGACTTGATTATTTGAAATGAGTTTCATGTAGACAATTGACCACCCAAGTTGACCGGCGATTCACGAACGTTAAAACTTGTAAAAATGACATGACAATATATATATAGATATACATATAGTTAACATGAGATTATGATAAGTAAGTATCTCCATAAGTATATTAACAATGAGTTATATACATAAAAATGAGACTACTAAGTTAAGAAAGTCGAAACGATATATATAACGATTATCGTTATTACAACGTCTTACTAAATACATATGTATCATATTAAGATATTGTTACACTATATTTAACATGTTAAAATGATAATTATATATGTTAACAATGAACTACATATGTAAAAACGAGACTACTAACATAAGGATTTCGAAACGAGACATATATGTAACGATTATCGTTGTAACGACATTTAAATGTATATATATCATATTAAGATATAATAATATATCATAATATCATGATAATATAATAATTTAACATCTCATTAGATATAATAAACAATGAGTTAACAACATTAAATGAGATCGTTAACTTAAAGGTTTCAAAACAACACTTACATGTAACGACTAACGATGACTTAACGACTCAGTTAAAATGTATATACATGTAGTGTAATTAGATGTATTAATATACTTTTGGAAGACTTCAAGACATATATCAAAACACTCATACTTAATGAAAATGGGTACAGTTACATTCCCATTCTTTTTTTCATCAAGAATTCTAGTCGTATTCATACCCGTATTATACACAGCTTCTAGACGTACTTACTGTGGGTATATACCAATAGGAACTAGCATGGGATTCCACTCTTGATTATGTCATGCATGACTAATCAATTTTAACTACTACCATGAACTAGTCAACTAACTAGAACTCCTTTTAACTCCACTCACCACTCACCACTTACCACTCATCATTCACTCCATTTCACTTCCAATTCTCTTTCTAATTCTCTCTCAACACACACACACACACTTATGAACGAATTTTTCCAGTAGCTAATCATCATCTTCATCAAAAATTACTTCAAGAATCAAGCTATAATCATCTTAGGAAGAACACTTCAAGAACACTTCGAAAATCCTTTCAAGTTTACTAGTTTACATCCAAGCTTTCTAATCCATTCCAAGTAATCATCTAAGATCAAGAAACCTTTGTTATTTACAGTAGGTTATCTTTCTTATTCAAGGTAATAATCATATTCAAACTTTGATTCAATTTCTATAACTATAAACTATCTTAATTCGAGTAAAAATCTTACTTGAACTTGTTTTTGTGTCATGATCCTACTTCAAGAACTTTCAAGCCATCCAAGATCCTTTGAAGCTAGATCATTTCTTGTCACTTCCATTAGGTTTACCTACTAAACTTGAGGTAGTAATGATGTTCATAATATCATTTGATTCATACATATAAAACTATCTTATTCCAAGATTTAAACTTGTAATCACTAGAACATAGTTTAGTTAATTCTAAACTTGTTCGCAAATAAAGTTAATCCTTATAACTTGACTTTTAAAATCAAATAAACACATGTTCTATATCTATATGATATGCTAACTTAATAATTTAAAACCTGGAAACACGAAAAACACCGTAAAACCGGACATATGCCGTCGTAGTAACACCGCGGGCTGTTTTGGGTTTGATAATTAAAAACTATGTTAAAATTTGATTTAAAAGTTGTTCTTCTGGGAAAATGATTTTTCTTATGAACATGAAACTATATCCAAAAATCATGGTTAAACTCAAAGTGGAAGTATGTTTTTCAAAATGGTCATCAAGACGTCATTCTTTCGACTGAAATGACTACCTCTTACAAAAATGACTTGTAACTTATATTTCTGACTATAAACCTATACTTATTCTATTTAGATTCATAAAATAGAGTTCAATATGAAACCATAGAAATTTTATTCACTCAAAACGGATTTAAAACGAAGAAGTTATAGGTAAAACAAGATTGGATATTTTTTTTTATTGTTGTAGCTACGGGAAATATTGTAACAATTCTATACAAATCATAACTTAACAAACTTATATTGTATTATTCATGTATTCTAATATATATTATGTAATCTTGGGATACCATAGACACGTATACAATGTTTTGACATATCATATCGACCCATCTATATAATATATTTTGGAAATAACCATAGACACTCTATATGCAGTAATGTTGGAGTTAGCTATACAGGGTTGAGGTTGATTCCAAAATAATATATATAGTTTGAGTTATAATCTAGCCTGAGTCTTGTATACACTGGGTTGTGGATTGATCCAAGATAATTTATATTGATTTATTTCTGTACATCTAATTGTGGACAACTAGTTGTAGGTTACTAACGAGGACAGCTGACTTAATAAACTTAAAACATTAAAACGTATTAAAAATGTGGTAAATATATTTTGAACATACTTTGATATATTTGTACATATTTGTTATAGGTTCGTGAATCGACCAGTGGCCAAGTCTTACTTCCTGACGAAGTAAAAATCTGTGAAAGTGAGTTATAGTCCCACTTTAAAAATCTAATATTTTGGGATGAGAATACATGCAGTTTTATAAATGTTTTACGAAATAGACACAAGTAATTGAAACTGCATTATATGGGTGAATGATCGAAGCCGAATATGCCCCTTTTGCTTGGTAACCTAAGAATTAGTAAACCGATCTACTAATTGACATGAATCCCAAAGATAGATCTATTGGGCCTAACGAACCCCCATCCAAAGTACCGGATGCTTTAGTACTTGGAATTCATTTTTATCATGTCCGAAGGATTTCTCGAAATGATAGGGGATATTCTTATATGCATCTTATTAATGTCGGTTACCAGGTGTTCACCATATGAATGAATTTTATCTCTATGTATGGAATGTATATTGAAATATGAAATCTTGTGGTCTATTATTATGATTTGATAATATATAGGTTAAACGTATAACTCACCAACATTTTTATTGACGTTTTAAGCATGTTTATTCTCAGGTGATTATTAAGAACTTCCGCTGTTGCATACTAAAAGAAGGACAAGATTTGGAGTCCATGCTTGTATGATATTATTTAAAAACTCCATTCCAGAAACTTATTTTTGATGTAATATATTCTTATTGTAAACCATTATGTAATGGTCGTGTGTAAACGGTATATTTTAGATTATCATTATTTGATAATCTACGTAATTCTTTTTAAACCTTTATCGATAAAATAAAGGTTATGGTTGTTTTAAAAATGAATGCAGTCTTTGAAAAATGTCTCATATAGAGGTCAAAACCTCGCGACAAAATCAATTAATATGGAACGTTTATAATCAATATGAACAGTAAATTTCAGTTGGTATCCGAGCGTTGGTCTTAGAGAACCAAAAAATTGCATTAGTGTGTCTTACCGAGTTTGTTAGGATGCATTAGTGAGTCTGGACTTCGACCGTGTTTTTCTTCAAAAACGATTGCTTAACATTTTTTGTTGGAAACTATATATTATTAACATGTAAATATTATGTGATATATTAATCTCTTAACGTGTTTGATATTGTGTGATAAATGTCTACCTCTAGTACAAATCCCATTGATTCACCTAATAATAATGAAGAGTCGAATATATTTTGGGAAGATTCACAAATTCCCGAAGAGGAACTGGAAGAGGAGGAACCGGAAGAGGAGGAACCGGAAGAAGAGGAACCAGAAGAGGAGGAATCGAAAGAGGAAGAACCAGAAGAAGAAGAGGTTCCGGAGGAAGAAATATTGATACCTATAGTAAATCGATTAAATAAAAGAAAATCCACAACCAAAGGACCAAAGTTAATAATGGTCAATGGTGTTTCCGCCGAGGAAGCAAAATATTGGGAAGATTACCAATTTTTTGATGAATCGGATCCCGATGAGGATTTCGATGATGTTATAGAAATTACGTCGACCCAATTTAATAAAGCGAAAGAAAATAATAAGGGAAAAGGTATAAAAATAGAGAAACCCGATTCCAACCCCGATGAACTTTATATGTATCGACAACATCCATATTTCCTAAAATGTAACAATGACCCGGGAACCTCTAAGCCACCAGGTTTTTCTAAACCATTATGGACAAACGACGGCTCGTATTAGAGGAACACCATGTATTCCTTGAAAATTAGGAAAACAAACCAAGTCTGAAGAAGAAGAAACCAGGGATTCAGATTAGAGGGTTGTAATCATGTTGTGTATTATATGTATTGTAGTGTGCTTGTACTTTATGTTCTATGTAAAAATTGTTTGTATTGTTTGTTAATTATCTTTTACGAATCTAATCCTTGTCTATTTTACAGTATAAAAACAAAATGGACGTTAAGGGTAGACAACCGAATATTTTAGAAGACCTACCAGAGGATATGATTGAGGAAATCTTGTCTAGAGTCGGTCAGAATTCATCAGCACATTTAGTTATGGCAAAATTAACTTGTCAAACATTTGAAAGACTTTCCAGAAATGCCTTAGTTTATAAAAGGCTTTCCTTTGATAGGTGGGGTATATCACATTGGGGAGACCGTAAGTTACGCCGTGTGTTCTTTAAAGCATTAAATGCGGGGAACCCAAATGCAATTTTATGCTACGGGTTAAGAACCTATTTTGACTCAACATATCCCAACATAGGATTTAGCGAGTTAGAAAGAGCTTCTAACATGCAACATAAAGAAGCATGTTATACTTAGGGGTTAGTGATGTTCGCTTCTTACCAAAGGGAGAAAAAGAATATCGGATTACAACTTTTAAATAAAACTTTCCACAAGTGACGGATTCAGTAGTTGAGGTGAGAAACAAGGTTTTTAGATTATTACGGGGCTGTTAGACATTACGAAACTCTCGTCCTTTTGACGACATTACAACATGCTGCCTAGCCAATGGTCATAACGGTTATTTTCCACAAGACCAAGGATGGGATGTCATTTTAGTAAAACCAGAATGCATGACTTGTTTCTGGACTTATGAATTACGTGTCTTTATTTTCTTTGCTGAACAACTTGCGTATTAACTAGATTTGTCTTCAAAACTGTCCTGTATCATAGTGTACTATAATTCATGTTATATGTAATATAGCGAGGTTGTAAGTTTGAAGAATATTTGTATGTGATATATTATTATAATCCGTTTTTCATATGGAATTATAGTAGTTGAATTGTATATTAGCTATTAAGTATGAACTTAACGGGTAGGTAGTACCCGAATTTAAACTTATAAAACGCTAATATGAAGAAAAAGCTTTTATAAATGAGTTCATATTATGCTACGAAATACTATTGACTACTCTTAATATTCTGTATGATTAACTCGATTCAGTTGGCTATTTTGAAGGAAATGGCACCGACTACTCGATACACCATGAATATGAGCGAAGAGGAATTTCGTACCTTTCTTGCTGCAAACATAGCCGCTGTACAGGTTGCGTTACATACCAACAATAACTCTGAATCTAGCAATGCAGCTAACGGCGCAAGAAATTGTGTAGGATGCTCCTACAAAGAATTCACTGCCTGCAAACCTTTGGAATTTGATGGAACCGAAGGACCAATTGGATTGAAACGGTAGACCGGGAAAGTCGAATCGGTGTTTGCCATAAGTACGTGTACTGAAGAGGACAAAGTTAAGTATGCTACGCATACCTTCACAGGTACTGTGTTAACGTGGTGGAACACCTATCTTGAACAGGTAGGACAAAATGCTGCTTACGCACTACCGTGGTCGGCATTCAAGCAATTGATGAACGAGCAGTACCGTCCTAGAAACAAAGTCAATAAACTCAAGGCAGAACTTAGAGAGTTACAAACACAAGGGTTCGACGTTACCACATATGAACGACGATTCACAGAGTTGTGCCTATTGTGTCTGGGAGTGTTCGAAGATGAAGAAGAGAAGATCGACGCGTTTGTAAAAGGGTTACCAGTAAGGATTCAAGAAGATGTGAGTTCACATGAGCCCGCTTCTATACAGAAGGCAAGTCGAATGGCTCATAAACTCATAAATCAGATTGAGGGAAGAATTAAAGAGCAGGCGACCGAAGAAGCCAATACGAAACAACTCAAGAGGAAGTGGGAGGAAAACGGTGACAAGAGTCACCAGTACAACAACAACAACAACAATAATTACAACCACAATTGCAACAACTATCCCAACAACCGCAACAACAATCGTAACAATAACCGCAATCCTAATAATAACTACAACAAACATCCCAACAACAACTACAACAACCATTTTAACAACAATAACAATCCCAACAACAACCTCAATAACAACAACCGCAACAAAAACCAAAAACAGCCATGTCATAGGTGTGAAGAAAATCATCAGGGGTTTTGCACGACATTTTACAACAGGTGTAAAAGAAATGGTCATAGCGCGACAAAGTGTGAGGTCTACGGACCAAAGTTTAACAGAACTAAAGGAACAAATAATGTCGGAACAAGTAATGCCGAAACGAATAGTGTCGGAGCAAGTAATACCAACGTTGTTTGTTATAAATGTGGAAATCCGGGCCACATTATTAGAAATTGCCCGAATCAGGGGAATACTAATGGGCAGGGCCGTGGAAGAGTTTTCAATATTAATGCGGCAGAAGCACAGGAAGACCCGGAGCTTGTTACGGGTATGTTTCTTATTGACGATAAATCTTCTTATGTTTTATTTGATTCGGGTGTGGATAAAAGCTATATGAGTAGAGAATTTTGTGCTAAATTAAGTTGCCCATTGACGCCTTTGGATAGTAAATTTTTACTCGAATTAGCAAACGGTAAATTAATTTCAGCAGATAATATATGTCGGGAGAGAGAAATTAAACTGGGGGATGAAACGTTTAAAATTGATTTAATACTAGTCGAGTTAGGGAGTTTTGATGTAATAATTGGCATGGACTGGTTGAAAAAGGTGAGAGCAGAGATCGTTTCTTACAAAAATGCGATTCGCATTATGCGTGAAAAAGGAAAACCTTTAATGGTGTACAGAGAAAAGAGCAACGCGAAGTTAAATCTTATTAGTAGTTTGAAGGCGTAAAAACTAATAAGAAAAGGTTGTTACATCATTCTAGCACACATCGAAGAAGTTAAACCTGAAGAAAAGAACAACAATGATATTCCCGTCGCAAAAGAATTTCCCGATGTATTTCCGAAAGAATTACCGGGACTACCTCCACACCGATCCGTTGAATTTCAGATAGATCTTGTACCAGGAGCTGCACCAATAGCTCGTGCTCCATACAGACTTGCACCCAGTGAGATGAAGGAACTCCAAAGCCAATTACAGGAACTTTTAGAGCGTGGTTTCATTCGACCAAGCACATCACCGTGGGGAGCTCCTGTTTTGTTTGTCAAGAAGAAGGATGGTACGTTTAGGTCGTGTATCGACTACTGAGAGTTAAACAAACTTACCATCAAGAACCGCTACCCACTACCGAGAATCGACGACTTATTTGATCAACTACAAGGCTCGTCAGTTTATTCGAAGATCGATTTACGTTCTGGATATCATCAAATGCGGGTGAAGGAGGATGATATTCCAAAGACTGCTTTTAGGACGCGTTACGGTCATTACGAGTTTATGGTTATGCCGTTTGGATTGACTAACGCACCAGCTGTGTTCATGGACCTCATGAACCGAGTGTGTGGGCCATATCTTGACAAGTTTGGCATTGTTTTCATCGATGACATACTTATTTACTCGAAGAATGATCAAGAGCACGAAGAACATTTGAGAAAAGTGCTAGAGTTGCTGAGAAAAGAAAATGTAATGACCCGGAAAAATTCCGACCAAATTTAAACTTAATCTTTATATAAGTACAACACGATAAGAGAAGTGTGTAATGTTAGAGCCTCAAAACTTTTGAACTATGTTTCTGTATACATTTGACCTTCGATCATGCCCGACGATTCATGAATAGTTGTGTGTAAATAAATATGTAAATGTATGTAAGTGTTTATATAATATTTTGAATTAATAAAATACCCATTAATCAATTAGAATTAAAAATGTAAATTAATAAATAGAATAATTAGGTTACCATTAAAATGATTATATATATATATATATATATATATATATATATATATATATATATATATATATATATATATATATATATATATATATATATATATATATATATATATATATATATATATATATATATATATATATATATAAATGTATGAGTATTAAATGATCAATATATGTTACTATGTATATTATATAAATATTACATGATATGTAATAACAATATATTAAATTAATTATAAGTTCAAAAATAATTGTTATACTAATATTATTGTTACTTTCATTATTATATTAATATTAATATTAATATTAATATTAATATTAATATTAATATTAATATTAATATTAATATTAATATTAATATCAGTATTAGTTATATTATTAATTTCAATATATCTTATATACATATGAAAAGTGATATATTTAATTTATCATATTATTATTAATAGGATTATTATTATCATTATTAATGTTAATATTATTGTAATTAGTGTTACTATTATTATTATCATTAATAATAATATTATTATCATTTTCATTATTATTATTGTCACTTATTATTATTATTATTATTATTAATTAGTATTATTATTATTATTATTAATTCTTAATATTAATTAATTTTAAGACAAAGACAGCAAACAAAAATTGTTTTTATCTCATCTGTTTCATATACTAACTCATGATTCGAATTTTTCCTGTCTGATCTTGTTACAATTCGATATCAATAAAGACAACCAGCAATCAATTCTCGTTACTGTATCTTTCATATACTCACCCTTTATAAAATCTACTACTGCATTTGAGGATAAAAAAAAAACAGAAAAACAAGATATGAAGCTCAATACCTCTGTTTCTATTTATTTTTCCAAAATATTGAATTCGATTAAAACCCCAAAATGTGTTAATTCAAATTTGTTAGGAACCTTTAACTAAATCTATCTGGAAAGTTTCAAATTTTAATTTATTCTATCGAGCTTCAATTGTGGAGTCAAAGTTTTCAATTCAAAAAGTAAACATTTGTTCTTCAGCAAAATTTGAAGTCTTTTTTGAGTTTATGGAGAAATTGACGAGTTGTAAAGTTTCTATTAATGATTTAAAACAACTTTTATGTTGTAAGTATAGAGTAAAACAGTCTCGAATTCGAAAAGTGGAATTTAGTTCTTGACGGGTTCATAATTATATTTTTTTTTTGTTCTTTTCTTTTCTGTAAATCCCACCCACTTCGAATCAATGTTTATATATCGTTTGGTTAGTCCTAAATCTAAATAATTAAAAAGTTGATAGTTGGTTTGGATCCTGGTTCGATTTTGGTTTTATAAGGAAGAGGGGAGAAATAAACAGATGGGTATGAGTTAAATAAATAACTGATTCATATAAATTCAGAAATACCAAAATAGAAGGATGGTTAAGGTGTTTATTGGGTGAACGTGAGGTCTCGGGTTCGAGACCAGGCAGGAGCTTTATTTTTTTTGGATCTATTCTTTAAGGTAGCTACTTTTGTTATTATTATTATTATTACTATTATTATTATTATTATTATTATTATTATTATTATTATTATTATTATTATTATTATTATTATTATTATTAATTTAATCAATTTAGTATTATTAACATTATTATGATTATAATTATTGTTATTATTGTTAATATAACAAAATAAAAGTTATTATGACTATAATGAAAATAATAAAAGTTATTATTAATTTCATTAATATTAATATTAGTATCATTTTATTAGAACTAATATTATTAAAAGCAAAAGTATTATTAATATTATCATTATTGTTATTAAAATGATTATTAGTATTGTTATTATTAAATTTATTTTCATGACTATCATTTTTACTAAAATTATTATCTTGATATCACTAAAGCTATCATTATTATTGTTACCAGTATTATCTATATCATTATTATTATTAATTATGATTATAAAAATAAAAGTTTTAATGACGTTATTAAAGTTATAAGCATAAAAATGAAGATTATATATAACATATATTTATTACACATAATTTAACTATATTAATATTTCAATATATATAAAATGAAAATATATATAATGAAACTTATTACTTTATTATATAAATTACATCACTAATAATATATATATATATATATATATATATATATATATATATATATATATATATATATATATATATATATATATATATATATATATATATATATATATATATATATATATATATATATATATATATATATGTTTGATTACAATTACGTGTGTTAATATATATACGAATGATATAGGTTCGTGAATCCAAGGCCAACCCTATACTTGTTCAATGTCGTTCTATGTATTTTTACTACAAAATACATTAGGTGAGTATATAGTCCCATTTTTAAACTCTAAATATTTTGGGATGAGAATACATGCATTTTATGATTTACGTTATGGACATAAGTAATTAAAAATACATTCTACGTTGAGTTGTACCACTGACATACTTCCCTGCAGCTTGGTAACTAAGATTTACATGGGTATTGTAAACGCGAATCCTGTTGATAGATCTATCGGGCTTGACAACCCTAACCGGACTGGACGACCAGTATTCAACGGTTGCACAGTACTTCGTTTTGTAGACTACACTTGGTACGGTGTAGTGAGATTTCATAATAAAGGGAATATGCGACGTTGATTAAATGTTAAGTATGGTTACCAAGTGCTCAACCACTTAGAATGCTTTACATACACTTGCGAGTGTATTATGTTTATGAATATGAAATCTTGTGGTCCATAGTTATAATGCTGCTAGCATAAACCTATATCTCACCAACTTTATGTTGACGTTTTAAAGCATGTTTATTCTCAGGTACGAATTAAGTCTTCCGCTGTGCATTTGCTCATTTTAAGGACACTACTTGGAGTCGATCATCGCAATGGGACCAAATGTTGATGACTTCGTCCAGGTGGATTAGGACGGGTCGTTTCAGTTGGTATCAAAGCGGTGGTCGTAGCGAACCAGGTCTTGCATTAGTGTGTCTAACTAGTAGTTGTTAGGATGCATTAACGAGTCTGGACTTTGACCTAGTAGTTGTTAGGTTATGTTAATGAGTCTAGACTTGAACCTGGTCTGTATGTTAAAAGTGTTTGCTAACCACCATTTGTCGAAAAATATCTACTTGTCATTTTCAGTCTCGACGCGTCTTATTGCAATTATTGCATAGATGGTGTACAGACCAATTCACATCCCATCACATTAAGTCTTGTCTGACACGTTTCCTTAATTCCCTCCGTAATCTACGGGATCTCCTGCACTATGTATAGGTATTCCATGTAGTTAGAATATCACCCGATATCCGAAAATCATTTCATATCGAAAACCCTTTATCTAATCGTACGAAAAGGAACTCACCACTGGTTCAAGTCCCTCGGATTCCGATATGGAGTTTCACCTAAGCTCCAAAAGCAGCGTCACCAGAATGAATCACCCAGTCATCCATGCCCAATTCATCTGATGTGTTCGTAGTTGACTTAATCAATGGAGACGAGAAGAAGGCGATCCTTTCCTTCCACTAACCGAATTCACCTCTTGGCGAAAAACCTAAAGCACTTACCGACGAACCAGTTCGAAACGCCATCTTCACTCTCATTACCAGAATATCTCGCAACGATTATATAATATCTCAAATTTTAATCCTTATCCATCCCCTTGTTCAAACCGCCAATCATCCTGGAATAATAGAAGAAGTCAACGAATTTCGCACTCGAGTTGTAGCTTTGGAAAATATGGTGCAGAACCTACCAGATTCAGCAACATCACCGGCATCAACAGTACCACCAACATCAACACCAGTACCACCAACAACCCAAGTTTCAACATCACACGCCTCAACATCTCATTCTGTTCCTCGAGCATAATCATCGTTCTACGTATCATTCTATCTACTTTATCTTCATTCTACATATCGTTCTACATCGATTATCTCCCCTCAACATGGCGATTATGTAATTTCTAAAGTTCTAGAGATTATGTAATCAATCAAATGAGTTTAATATTTTATTGACTCATTAAATCCATGATTACATCTGAAGAAAATATATATGTATGAATATTTTCATAAGGATTGTAATTTAAATTTTTTTTTTGTATCAACTGTTAATGATGAAAATATTTTAACGGGTAGGTAATACCCGAGGACTATTTTGATTTCACATTAATAAGTTATACTGTACATTCTTTTCAATCTGATTCAACGGTCAATTACTATCCTACTTACATTCACCAATATACGTATCTGTTCAATGCAGAATAACCATTTTCATTCAATTTCATATTTGGATTTTGACCTATCAAAATTCAACAAGTGGCATAATGAAGAAAACATTGGACAAAATAAAAATTTGATAGAAACAAACGAATTAACTAATTGAAATTTTGTTAGGAATCCACGCTAACAGTTCCTAGCTAACTTATTACATTTTATTTTTCGCAATTTATATTCTCGCAATTTTATTTATCGTCATTTAATTTCTGTTATTTATTTTACACACTTTAAAATCGGGACACATGTACACAATACGTCGGATTAATTCTGAGACAATAAGTTGTACACGGGTCATGATACGTATTTATTAATTCGAATATTTGGTACATCCTAACACAATAAGTATACAATATGTTTTGATAAATCCTAAGACAATACGTACACAATACGTCTTAGTTAATTCTAAGACAATACGTCTACAATACATCTCTGGGTTGATGCAAAGACAATACGTATACAATACATCGTTGGGTAATTCTAAGATTATATATATATATATATATATATATATATATATATATATATATATATATATATATATATATATATATAACCAATTATTGGACTATCAATTAAGGACTGCCATTATTGGACAATTAAAATGGATTAAAATATTGATTATAACATATGAAACTAAATAATTCTTCAAGTTTGCCACTTGATTTCATCTTAAACCTCATTTGAATCTTGACGATTCCAATCCATGTTCAAACCTTTCATGATTCTTGAAAACACCGCGATCGAGAGGATGAACCAGCTGCACTTCATCTACGGAAGAAAAGATTGATGCATATAGTTATGCACCTGAAAAACCCTCGGAAACTGAGTAAACGTTTAACACGTAGCTGTGCTAATTCCTTTAGTGTTATTATTACCCAAAATAATTTGGTAATCCCTTTCAAAGTAGCAAATTATGTCACAGCTCCAGCAAGTCAACTCCGACTTTTCATCCGAAACAACCTTATTATAACCTTGATATATATACGCGTACTCATTTATTGTTACCAGAGAACCTATTATATTCCACCATATTACCATCAGCGTTTAATCATCTAAAAACATAATTCTCCTGAAACCACCTTGGTTTGATAACCGATGACCTACATCAGTTAACTTTGAAAATACTGACGAAGCAGCATGTTGTAGATGGTCTTAATGGCCAAAAGTTGATGATAAAGAATGAAGTGTTGGAAACACTCAATAGAAAAAAATTTAGTACTGAAAAGCGGATTATGCGAAACTATGAAGGAAGCCGTGAACAAATCACAAAGAATAAGTTTGACTTCAAAGAATTCAAATAATTCAATGCCTGCTGAAGTCTTTAGCGAATATCTTGCTCCTTACTCTAAACCATTGCGGACAATAGTCTCCATCATCCTTTGATCTTAGATATTCAAAGATATTATCGTATCTTTCATTATAAATATCCTCGATATTTCTGAATATATTTTCCTACCTAATCTTATCTGAAATCATTTATCTCTTTGAGCTATCAGTGTTACATCATATGAGAAATTGTTAGTTTCTATATTCTGCAAACCTTCGAATTTAAAATATGAATGATTTTGATGTAGTGTTGGGAACTGATGCATGAATTAGTATAATATAATGACACTTGATCAATGTGATTATATTACAGTAAATCATGCTGAGTTTCTAATGAAGCATGATGATTCACAGTACCGTCATCATGAGCCATTTACACGACTCTTACATCCTATCTAATCTCTAAACATATCAAGAAAATATTTTTTTTTTTGATGATTCAGTTCCTTCCAGGGTATTCTGGTAATTTAACAAATCAAGATTTTGCCATTACCATTCCTTCTTAGAACATAAACAATGTGCATTCCGAAATTCATATCTGCGAATTCTGGACCATTACAAGCAGTGCTTAATCATAAGAGGAGGAAACGAAAGAATGAGAACTCCAAACTAGAAATTGGAGTATAAATCGCAGCAAAAAGGAGAGAGCATTAACTATAGATGACAATGATTATAGAAGACAGAAGCTGGGACATCGAAATATAAGGGAAGATATAAAACCCAACAGCCACCCAGAAACTACAAACTGTGCATATCAATACGTATTGCCACGTAAAGGCATGAGAACATTTAATAATACTATAACCCCAAGATAATAGTAGAAGTAAATAAAATCCTCCGGTGGTAGATGAAAAAGAAGAATGATAGATATGAAGGTTAGAAGTACATCAAGGATTAAAACGGGATGGAGCATATTGACGAATGTTGTAAAGTATGAATTGAGAAGGAAGAGTATAAGATGTAAGATATGGAAGATATAGGAAAGAAGGGAGTAGATTTATAGTGAAATATCCGACAGAGCAATCGGAACAGATTATTGCATTTAATCAAAGAAGATCCTGATTTCCTTAATTGTTGAAAAACCAAATCATATCATGAAGATTTTCTCTAAATCCCTTGAATTCTGGAATTCAACCATGACTAATCAAAGGTTTTGATGAAACTTGTCTCTCTCATTTCACTATTTAGTGATAGCTTCATTCGTACTCTTCGAGTAATCAAATTGATTTATTTATATTAATCAAAATGATAAAACTCTATTCATCAACTCATATTCGTCATAAAAACATTCTTATTTCTATCCATAATGACCTCTATCAAATTTCGGGGACGAAATTTCTTTAACGGGTAGGTACTGTAATGACCCGAAAAATTCCGACCAAATTTAAACTTAATCTTTATATAAGTACGACACGATAAGCGAAGTCTGTAATGTTAGAGCCTCAAAACTTTCAAACTATGTTTCTGTATACATTTGACCTTCGATCATGCCCGACGATTCACGAACGGTTGTGTGTAAATAAATATGTAAATGTATGTAAGTGTTTATATAATATTTTGAATTAATAAAATACCCATTAATCAATTAGAATTAAAAATGTAAATTAATAAATAGAATAATTAGGTTACCATTAAAATGATTATATATATATATATATATATATATATATATATATATATATATATATATATATATATATATATATATATATATATATATATATATATATATATATATGAATTCTATACATCAATAATAATGTTGTAATATATATATAAATGTATGAGTATTAAATGATCAATATATGTTAATATGTATATTATATAAATATTACATGATATGTAATAACAATATATTAAATTAATTATAAGTTCAAAAATAATTGTTATACTAATATTATTGTTACTTTCATTATTATATTAATATTAATATTAATATTAATTCAGTATTAGTTATATTATTAATTTCAATATATCTTATATACATATGAAAAGTGATATATTTAATTTATCATATTATTATTAATAGGATTATTATTATCATTATTAATGTTAATATTATTGTAATTAGTGTTACTATTATTATTATCATTAATAATAATATTATTATCATTTTCATTATTATTATTGTCACTTATTATTATTATTATTATTATTAATTAGTATTATTATTATTATTAATTCTTAATATTAATTAATTTTAAGACAAAGACAGCCAACAGAAATTGTTTTTATCTCATCTGTTTCATATACTAAGCCATGATTCGAATTTTTCCTGTCTGATCTTGTTACAATTCGATATCAATAAAGACAACCAGCAATCAATTCTCGACCACTTAGAATGCTTTACATACACTTGCAAGTGTATTATGTTTATGAATATGAAATCTTGTGGTCCATAGTTATAACGCTGCTAGCATCAAACCTATATCTCACCAACTTTATGTTGACGTTTTAAAGCATGTTTATTCTCAGGTACGAATTAAGTCTTCCACTGTGCATTTGCTCATTTTAAGGACATTACTTGGAGTCGATCATCGCAATGGGACCAAATGTTGATGACTTCGTCCAGGTGGATTAGGACGGGTCATTTCATAAAAACTGTACGCTAAGTTTTCAAAGTGTGCATTTTGGTTGGAAGAAGTTCAATTCCTCGGTCACATAGTGAACAAAGAAGGTATTCAGGTAGATCCAGCAAAGATTGAAACCGTTGAAAAGTGAGAAACCCCGAAAACTCCGAAACACATACGCCAGTTTTTAGGACTAGCTGGTTACTACAGAAGGTTCATCCAAGACTTTTCCAGAATAGCAAAACCCTTGACTACATTAACGCATAAAGGGAAGAAATTTGAATGGAAGGATGAGCAGGAGAAAGCGTTTCAATTGTTGAAGAAAAAGTTAACTACGGCACCTATATTGTCATTACCTGAAGGGAACGATGATTTTGTGATATATTGCGACGCCTCAAAGCAAGGTCTCGATTGTGTATTAATGCAACGAATGAAAGTAATTACTTATGCATCTAGACAATTGAAGATTCACGAGCAGAATTATACGACGCATGATTTGGAATTAGGCGCGGTTGTTTTTGAATTAAAGACTTGGAGGCACTACTTATATGGGGTCAAAAGTATTATATATACCGACCACAAAAGTCTTCAACACATATTTAATCAGAAACAACTGAACATGAGGCAGCGTAAATGGATTGAATTGTTGAATGATTACGACTTTGAGATTTGTTACCACCCGGGGAAGGCAAATGTGGTAGCCGACGCCTTGAGCAGAAAGGACAGAGAACCCATTCGAGTAAAAGCTATGAATATAATGATTCACACTAACCTTACTACTCAAATAAAGGAGGCGCAACAAGGAGTTTTAAAAGAGGGAAATTTAAAAGATGAAATACCCAAAGGATCGAAGAAGCATCTTAATATTTGGGAAGACGGAACCCTGTATAGGGTTGAAAGAATTTGGGTACCAAAATTTGGAGATATGAGATAAATGGTACTTAGAGAAGCTCATAAAACCAGATACTCAATACATCCTGGAACGGGGAAGATGTACAAGGATCTCAAGAAACATTTTTGGTGGCTGGGTATGAAAGCCAACGTTGCTAAATACGTAGGAGAATGTTTGACGTGTTCTAAGGTCAAAGCTGAGCATCAGAAACCATCAGGTCTACTTCAACAACCCAAAATCCCGGAATGGAAATGGGAAAACATTACCATGGATTTCATTACTAAATTGCCAAGGACTGCAAGTGGTTTTGATACTATTTGGGTAATAGTTGATCGCCTCACCAAATCAGCACACTTCCTACCAATAAGAGAAGATGACAAGATGGAGAAGTTAGCACGACTGTATTTGAAGGAAGTCATCTCCAGACATGGAATACCAATCTCTATTATCTCTGATAGGGATGGAAGATTTATTTCACGATTCTGGCAGACATTACAGCTAGCATTAGGAACTCGTCTAGACATGAGTACTACCTATCATCCACAAACTGATGGGCAGAGCGAAAGGATGATACAAACGCTTGAAGACATGCTACGAGCATATGTTATTGATTTCGGAAACAGTTGGGATCGACATCTACCGTTAGCAGAATTTTTCTACAACAACAGCCACCATTCAAGCATTGAGATGGCGCCGTTTGAAGCACTTTATGGTAGAAAGTGCAGGTCTCCGATTTGTTGGAGTGAAGTGGGGGATAGACAGATTACGGGTCCGAAGATAATACAAGAAACTACCGAGAAGATCATCCAAATTCAACAACGGTTGAAAACCGCCCAAAGTCGACAAAAGAGCTACGCCGACATTAAAAGAAAAGATATAGAATTTCAAATTGGAGAGATGGTCATGCTTAAGGTTGCACCTTGGAAATGCGTTGTTCGATTTGATAAACGAGGGAAATTAAATCCAAGGTATATTGGACCATTCAAGATTATTGAGTGTGTCGGATCAGTAGCTTACCGACTTGAGTTACCTCAACAACTTACGGCTGTACATAACACTTTCCATATCTTGAATTTGAAGAAATGTTTTGCTAAAGAAGATCTCACTATTCCGTTAGACGAAATCCAAATTGACGAAAAACTTCAATTCATCGAAGAACTCGTCGAAATAATGGATCGTGAGGTTAAAAGACTTAAGCAAAACAAAATACCAATTGTAAAGGTTCAATGGAATGCTTATAGAGGACCCGAGTTCACCTGGGAATGAGAAGATCAGATGAAGAAGAAATACCTGCACTTATTTCCAGAAGATACGACAACACCTCCAACTGCATAAAATTTCGGGACGAAATTTATTTAACGGGTAGGTACTGTAGTGACCCAAACTTTTCCATGTTTATTTATATTAAATGAAATTAATTTTTACATGATTAAGTGTTTCCAACATGTTAAGCAATCAAACTTGTTAAGACTTGATTATTTGAAATG